>NC_137015.1:37659904-37709904 GCF_032717465.1 Coenobita brevimanus
TGAAATCAGGGTCATCTGAATCCTTTAAATCAAGCAAAATACAATTGCCAAATTATTAAGAACGTTTCACCACCACTATTATTATTATTATTATTATTATTATTATTATTATTATTACTCTCATTACCATTATTATTATTATTATTATCATCAGTAGTAGTAGCAGTAGTAGTAGTTATAGTGGTGGTGGTAATGACAGCAAGAGCAGCAAATCACCACTTCACAACCCGCAAATAACCCGTCCATCACGAAATATCCACAACACAACCCTGAAAGCATCCGCCTCACAATCTTGACATATCACACACCGTAATTGGGTCAAAAATTTTAAGTCCCTTCCCAGGATTTGTTCGTTAGTAAGAGATTAATTAGGCAGCGGCCAGGTAGGTAGGCAGGTAGGCATGGAGGGAGGGAGGGAGGGAGGGAGGCACAGGAGGTAGATAGGTAGGTAGGGAAGGAGGGAGGCACGAAGGTAGGTAGAATGGATAAGGAGGCAGGTGAGGTAGGTAGGTAGGTATGGAGGGAGGAAGGGAGGAACGAGGGGAGGTAGGTAGGTAGGGAGGCACGAAGGGAGGTAGGTAGGTAGGGAGGCACGAAGGGAGGTAGGTGGGTGGGTAGGTGGGTAGGTAGGTAGGTAGATAGGTAGGTAGGTAGGTAAGTGGGTGGGTGGGTAGGTAGGTAGGGAGAGAGGTAGAGAGACAAACAGGTAGACTGAACGGCACAGATTATCAGGCAGCTGGGCATGGAAAAAAGGTACATAAGCAAACAAACAAGTAAAAAACGCCATAGGTAAGTAAACACGCACCTACTTACGCCGGGGGGTAAGTAGGTACGCCCTGAGGATATAAAAAACGGGAAAGAGAGGAGAGAGGCTAAAGAAAACCACTACGAGTTTCAACTAATTAAAATCTACGGGTGAAAGAGCCGGGTTTCAACTGCAAGTATGATGGGGATGATTAGTAGGTAGGTAAGTAGGTAGGTAAGAAGATAAGTACGTAGGTAGGTAGGAAGTACGTAGGTAGAGAGGTGAAGTATATAAACAGGCGGGTACTAACAAAGAAGGAAGGAAGAAAGTAAGACACGAAGGAAGGATGGTAGGAAGGAAAGTTTGATTGAAAGGCGGGCAGGCTGGTAGATAAGTAGGTAAGAAGGGTGAGTGAAATAAGGTGATGGGGAAGTTGATATGGTAAGACAGGAACAGGTAGGTAGGTAGGTAGGCAGGTAAGCAGATATATAAACACGAGGTCTGTAAGAAGGAAATTACAGGGCATGCAGGAAGACAGAAAAACCAGACAGATTAGCAGGCACGCAGGTAGGAAGGCATATAGGTAAGCAGGTAGGCATCAATAAAGCAACACCTGTCGTCAAATAGCAAAGTAAATCCACAGGTAAATATGTACGTGGAGTCCAACGTCACACTATTTTATAACATTTTAAGTGTTCCAGAAAGTCCCGGGGCAAAGACCCAAGACACCCATTACAATACACCCAACACACCCTGATGCTATAGTGTGTTTGTATAACCTGGCCAAAATCCCGAAGTTACCCCCTTTCAGTTCAGCTGTTGACTAGTAACCAAGGAGACGCACCAGTGTATTTGTTATAACCCGGCCAAAATCTAACTTACTCCCCCCCTCTCTCCCCTTTCAGTTCAGTTGATGGCCAGGGGCAGTCCGACTGGAGGGTCGATTTGACTAGTAACCAAGGAGACGCACTGCTAACTCACAACCAAGGCCCATCGAATTTCAAGCAATCACGGCTTAATTTTCGAGGTATGGGTGTGATGTGGTTCCGTCGGATGAAAATACTGTAACATCCACGTTTGTCTGTCAGGCCAAATTAATAGATTCATGGCTACATATTAAGCATCTCTCTATTGTATTTATTAATCTACTGCCAGGATCCTCACTTCAAAGGCTCCGGTGGTCCAGTGGATAGCGTGTTTGCATCTCAATTATATATTCTTCATGTAAAAAATAAAAAAAAAGCCAAGGTTGATGGTCTGCATACCGCTTTATGACCAAAAAAACAGCGTGAATTTCAATTGCAGAGCTGACCTAATTTTTTTTTGTGAGCGTGTATGTTGGCCGCTACAAGTACATACATAAACATACAGTCGTCACATACATATATACATACACAGGCCACATACATCACAAACATATATAAATATTTACATTCATCACATACATACATAGACACACATTCATCACATACATGCATACCTTCATCGCATACATATACTGTATACATTCATCACACACACATACATTCATCGCATACATACCCGTGCATACATCAACATACATACATTCATCACATACGTATACACACATTCATCATACATATATATACATACATACATAGCTCACACACATACATTGGTCTACGTTTAATTACAAGACAGACGAAGACATACAAAAAGCTTCCTTGCCTTAAACACTGGGTAAAGGAATGTCATACTATTCTTGTCATTATCTGACGATTTCATTCAGCTTAAGAGAAGAGTAAATAATAATAATAATAATAATAATAATAATAATAATAATAATAATAATAAAACCATAATAACAGGAGTAATAATAACAATATTAAATCATTATTATTCTGTTTAAAAAGGAGGAGGAGGAGGAGGAGGAGAACAATAACAACCAGAAGAACAATCATTAGCAATACACAAGAACACTACACAGAGGGTATACATAATTACAAAACACCAGGACACACAATACACATACACACTTCTAAACAGCTTACACAAACCGACATACTCAGCTCCGCTATACCCCGAGGCAAGGTTAATTAGCATATTTTAAAGCGAGGTCACGCGTATACAAGGTTAGGATGTATTTCTAGTACGTTCGTATATCTTTATCGGCATACTTAACTAAAAATATACTTATCTTTTTTGGCCTAGTTATATCTATCTATCATTTATCTATTTACGTGCTTGTGGACCTGTTTAGTTATCTATCAATCGATCAATACCCATCTATCTATTTTCCATATATACATTCGTCCACCTACATACTTTTCAATCCATCTAACCATCCAACCACCCATTCATCCATCCTTCCATCCGTTCATCACCCATCTATCCACCTACCTATCTAGATATCCTTCCTTCCTTTCATCCATCCATGCATCCATCAAACTACTCATCCATCCATTTATCTATCCATCCATCCATCTATTTTTCTATCCATCTATCTATCAACCATCTATTCATCACCCATCTACACATCCATCTACCTATATATCTATCATACCTTCCTTTCATCCATCCATCAATCTATGTATCTATCCATCCATCTATAAATCTATCTATCTATCCATCCATCTATTCACCAAATACTGATTCTCCGTTTACATATCTTCAAACGCATGAGCCAACAAATAATATTTTTAATGGCTGCAACATTGCACTGCGGGAGGTGTTGTAATATGCAGCCCGTGTTGCAAAGGTCAGAGAGAGAGAGAGAGAGAGAGAGAGAGAGAGAGAGAGAGAGCATGGAGAAAAGGGGGGACAGAAGCGAAAGGAGGGAGAAAAATATAGGGAGGGAAAAAGGAAGGGTATAATACAGTAAGGGAGAAAAAGAAAATCCGATAGGGAGATGGTGGGGGAGGGAGGATGAAGGGAGGGAAGGAAGGGAGAGAGGATGATATGAGTGACAAGAAGGAGGGGGGGTGGGGAGGGAAATTGACAGAAGGGAGAGATAAGGAGAGGAGGGAGGGAGGGGGAGGAAACTTGACACAGGGAGAGATAAGGAGGGAGGGAAAAGGGAGGGGGAAGGAGGAGGAATGGAAATGGACCCAACACGGGAGATAAGAAGGGAAGGAAGGAAGGAAGAAGAGAAGGAAGAGGGGAGAGAAGGAAGACGAGACAAGGAAGGAAGGAGGAAAGGAATGGAAAAGAAAGGAAAGGGAAGGATGAAAGGGAGGGAGGAAAGGAGGAAGGAAGGAAGGAAAGGAGGAAGAAAGGAAGGAAAGGAGGGAAGGAACAAGGAAGGAAGGAAGGAATGCTGGGAGGAGGTAGGAAAACACTCAGACGAGGAGAAATGGAGGGAGAAATGAAAGAAAGGAGAAAGACTGGAGGGAAAGAGGGAAAGAGAGTGAAAAGAGGAAGGAAGGAAGGAAAAGGAAGGAAGGAGGGGAATCAGGAAGGAGAGAACTGAGGGGAAGTGACTAGGAGAGTGAACTAGGAAGGAAAATAGGAACAGAACAACAGAAATAGGATGAACATGAGGGGAAGCGTGAAGATAGATGGACACAGATAGACAGATAGATACATAGATAGACACAGATATAAATATAGAGAGAGAGAGAGAGAGAGAGAGAGAGAGAGAGAGAGAGAGAGAGAGAGAGAGAGAGAGAGAGAATGTTCGTATAAAATGTAAAAAAATCAGCCCTACAGAATTTTAGGGTCATCGCATTTGCTAAGAAAAAAAAAAAAAAAAAAAAAGTTAAGTTAGGGGCATACGACGTGACGGAAAAAAAGGTCAAATTACTCAAACATATATATAGACAGATATATGGATAGATAGACATATAGAGACAGACAGCGATAGACAGATACAGATATCATAATTTTGATGTGAATAGAGATACATTTTAATAACAAATAAATGATAATACAATGATGAGAACAATAATATTGATAATAATAATCATAAAAATAATAAAAATAATAACAATAATTACGTTCAAACACTGCCTTACCCACTCTCTTTCTTCCTCGTCTCTTACCTGTCCTCTTCCTTGCCTCCTTCCCCCCACTCCTTCCTATCTGTTTCCCTCCCTCCCTCCCTCTCCGCAAACTTCCTCTCTCATCTCCCCCTTCCTTCCCTCCCTCCTCCAGCACCTACCTGAGTCCTCCTCTCTCTTCCACCTGCCAGCTTTCTCCACTCCGACTTACCTGTGGAAGAATAACAGAAAATTATGATAAAGCCAAATTAGTGGAAAAATATAAAAACAAACACACACACACACTCTCTCTCTCTCTCTCTCTGACACAAACAAACCTTTATTTATTTGGAAATATATCTCGACGGGTTAATGATCTTATTTATTGCATTGTGCTTAAACCATGACGATTTTAACCGAGGTAAATCTCTACGTCTCAGTGGAATAAAATAATTATTATAATGAGAAATAATAATAATAATAATAATAGTAATAATAATAATAATAATAGTAAAGTAACTCTGACAGAACGTAATAAAATAATAATAATAATTCATAATAACTGCATTTCGTCACTGCACATTTCTTATCAATATCCTCAAGAAGCAGAAAACTGTATATATAAAAGAAACTATAATTACAACTACATAACACAGTAAACAAATTGCAACGAACAGCGAGCAACCGTGCAATATACATAATTAGAACTGGAAAGATATGTGCTGGTATGTATGAAAATAATATCTACCGTACGTATAAATCCACACTATCGCACCGGATAAGAATGTGCTATCCCTTGCATATCACCGTATGTATGGTGGGGATCGGAGCCCAAATGCTGGGTGACGCGATCGGCCGCAGGGAAACAGTGCTCAGGTGGCTCAGGTGGTGTATCGTAGGTAAACAGGTGAACCTCTTGAATGGGCTTGTTTTCCTATGTTCAGAGTCACATGTATAAATATATAATGTATGTATGGATAAAAATATGTATGTACGTATGGATAAAAATATAATGTATGTACGTATGGATAAAAACATGTACGTACATATGGACAAAAATACGTATCTATGTACAGGGTGTGTATGGATAAAAATATGTATGTACGCATGGATAAAAATATAATGTATGCATATATGTATGATGATGCCTGGTGGTGTAGTGGGTCAGGGCGCACCAACCGGATACAGTCAGTGATGGTGTATATATATCCAAGGAGAGGCTGGGGTTTAACAATCTTAACTGTCGGGGCCGAATTGACTAGACCAGGGCCCCTACGCTCCTAAGAAAAAAATCAGATCATGGATGGATGGATGGATGGATGGGCGGATGAATGAATGGATGGATGGATGGATGGATATACCTCAGTTGCAAGGGTCACATTACGACGGATACTTGCCCTTCATTCCCAACTTCTAACATTCCCATAAAATTTCCTTATGTCTATTATTCCGCCAGGTACCCTCCGTTTGATGTTTACCGGAGGGAGTGTAGGGTAGGGGGGAAGTGTAGGGTAGGGAGGGAGTGTAGGGTGGGGAGAGAGCCACCAGCTTCACTCCCCTCCCTTCCCCTCCTCGCTCCACTTTAATGTCTGCTATCTCACCTTTCAGTAATATTAAGGACGAAATGCCTAGGGGGAATCGAATGCTCTCTGATTCTAGGCGGTGATTCTTCCTCTCTTCCTTGCCTCTCTTTTCTTTCTCGCACTCTCTTTTCCCTTCCCTCCCCTCCATCTTGCTTGTCCTTCCTTCCCATCCCTCATATCTTGTCTTCCGGTGATATTAAGACGAGATACTTAAAGGGAACTGAGTGCTGTGTCATTTTTAGCAACGATTCTTACTCTCTTCCTTAGATCTTTTTCATTCTTACTTTCCTTCATATCTTTCTCCCTCTTTCCTCTCTTTCTTCCGTCATTTCTTTATTTTCATTATTGTTAAAGACAAAATACCTAAATACAACCAAGTGCTCTGTGATTCTTAGTAATAATTCTTACTATCTTACTTCTCTGCTTTCTTCCTTTCTTAACTTTCTTCCACCTTTCCTCCCTTTCCTTTCTCTCCGCTCCTGTCTCTCCTTCCACTAACATTATGGACGAAATAGCCAAATGGAACGGTGTGTTGTTCTGTGTGATTCTTGGTAACCACTTTCTCCCTTCCTTCTCTCTTCTCTTCTTCCTTCCTTTCCACTTTCTTCCCATTCCTCTCATCGGCTTTTGCTATCATTATGGCCGAAATACCGTACGGAGAGACTGAACAATGATTTCTTCTTTCCTCTCTTACCTTACTTCTTCCCCCGCCCCCTCTCTCTCTGTTACTACTACTACTACTATTACTTCTACTACCACCATTCCCTCCCTCTTCCTTTTTCCCTTCCCCACCCTCTCCTTCCCTGACCACAAAATTTTAAAAAGAGTTCAAACTTAATTTCCAAAGTTTTCCCTCAATATCTTATACAGGTAAGTTAATTAACCCGCTCTCACCTGCCCTGTCTTCCTCCCTTCCCCCCTCCATTACTCACTTGGCGTCCTCCCCCTCTGTTTTCCTCCTTCCCTCTCATCCATATCTGCTGTCTTCCTCCCCTCCCCGGTCTCCTTCTCTCCCTCCTCCCTCCCTATCTCTCCATTTCTCCCTCTCATTTCATCTTCCTTCCCTCCTCACTCTCGGTATTCCTCTCTTCAGTGTCTTCCTCCTTCCCATATCCGCTCAGCCTTCCACGCTCACTTATCTTCTTTATCTTCCTCCCTCCCTCCCCGTCTGCCCCTCTTCCTCCATCCTCTCTCCCCTGTCCCCCCTTCCCTCCCTCCCTCCCTCCTTCACCTTTCTTCCTTCCCTCCCGCCCTCCCCACTTCACCTCTACCCCTCCCTCTCACCTGTCTCCCTCCTTCCTTCCACTATCTCCCGCCCACATTCACCTATCACCTTCCCTTTCTCCCTCCCTCCCTTATCTGTCTGACTCCTTCCCTCCCTCACCTGCCTCCCACTCTATCAAAGGTAAAGGTGACACGGCAAAATCAAATACTCTGTCTTTTGATCAATTATAATATTCTTTCTTATTTTTAATTTTCTTACGGGCAGCATATCGCGTGTGTGAAGAGAGTTCGCGATCAAGCAGTGAGAGGCCGTAAGTCTGTGTGTGTGTGTGTGTGTGTGTGTGTGTGTGTGTGTGTGAGAGAGAGAGAGAGAGAGAGAGAGAGAGAGAGAGAGAGAGAGAGAGAGAGAGAGAGAGAGAGCATAAGGGTGATAGTGTACAGTGGGCAATGTTAGTGCTGATGACTAACTGGTTGTCTGAGGCTTACACAAACATAGGTATACACACACACACACACACACACACGTCTATATATTACAAAGGATATACTGGTACGAACACACTGCCATTATTTCCATTCTCCTCTCGATAAATATTTTCCCTGCTGTCATTTCCAAGAGCTCCTGTTTTTTCCCTTTTCCTGCTGGATATTATGCCGTGAGGGGCGGTGGGTGGGGGAGAGCCTTATTATTATTTCTCATATTTGTTGGTTAAATATATTGTGTGGTTGTGATTTTCCCCAACAAATAACCGCATTATGCTCGCTCTCTCTCTCTCTCTCTCACACACACACACACACACACACACACACACATTAGGGTCCTGGTGTCATTACTTTTGGTAGCACATTAAAACACCATCATCCACCCACACACACCCTCCTCCAGCCTCTGTGCGTGGGTGGTGTGTACTTGGGTGCTACGTAGATTGTGTGTGTGTGTGTGTGTGTGTGTGTGTGTGTGTGTGTGTGTGTGTGTGTGTGTGTGTGTTTTACTTGGAGTTTATTGGTGAATCTTTGCACGTGGAGGTGGTAGGCAGGGGCATCCACCATCCACTCACTCGATGAAGCGCTGCCTTTAAGTGAACGTTTTTCTATATTACGCTGCGAGGAGTGGCTGGGATTTGCGGTTCACATGCCGCTCAAGGAAGCATGCATGGTCACCCTTGCCTTACATGTCTGGACTAAACAGCCTAGCCACGGGTCCCTACATTCCCAATGGATTATTACAGAATTGGATGACGATAGATGAATGGGTGGATGGATTGGTGGACTGATGGACATGGATGGATGGATGTTTGCTCACGGATGTTCGTGTAGGAATATATGTGTACCTGTGTATGTGTGTAAAGAGGATAGATCAAAACACGTACAAACAAGCCACTACACACACACACACACACACACACACACACACACACACACACACACACACACACAACCACTTTTTCACAACAGGTAAACAAAACACCCCAACTGGCCAGGTGCGTATGCAAATCAGGCGTACAATTAGTCACCTGTGTGTGTAATGAATGATCCCACACCTGCCCACACACCTGTCAATCACCGTAATACCCCTGTTGTGGACGCCAGGTGTGTTTTTGCCCCCCCTCACCTGCTAATTTATCTCACCTGCTAATTTATCTCTGCTCACCTGTCTCAATGGTACGGTATTCGTTAATCAGTTATCAATCTCTTGGTTCATTTATCTGAGTCAGACTTTCTCCTGATCTGTTAATATCCTTGTGTATCTGTCTTCCTGTCTGTCAGCTATCAGTCTATCTACCCATCTATCTACCAGTCTCCCCTTGCTCTCTGCTAACCAGCCATATCAATTATCCATCCAACCTTTTATCTGTCTATCTATCCAACTATCCCTCCCTCTTACCTATCAGTCTCCCTTACAATGAATGGATATGGAAATGGGAGGATGGGTGGATGGATGAATGAATGGTTGGGGGAATGAATAAATGAACATATGGATGGATGGATGAATGAATGAACGAATGAATGGTTGGAAGAATGACTGAATGAATAAATGAAAGAATGAACAGGAAGATGGATGGATGGATGGATGGATGGATGGATGGATGGATGGATGGACGGACGGATGGATGGATGAATGAACGAATGAAATGAATGATTAAACAAATGAATGAATGGTTGGAAGAATGAATGAATGAAGAACTGAAAGAATGAACAGATGGATGGATGGATGGATGGATGAATGAATACAGATGAATTACACATAACTGAGATGCACATGTAAAGGCCTGCATGTACATCTCTTTTACCCCTTCAAACCGAGAACGTAACAATCTCTCTCTCTCTCTCTCTCGATATTACCTCTCTAGCTTAAAAGGCCTCTTCTCATCTAAATAAATAAATATATAAATAAAAACAAAATCGTTTGGAAATAGTGAGGGAAAATAAAATAAGTCATCGAAGTGAAGGTGTTAAGTCCTCCCATATTTTAGGCAGGAAATTGGTGCTGGTGGTGGTGGTGATGATGATGATGGGTTCTACTATTCCCAATGTTTTTAATTATCAGCTATCATCATCACAATCATCACTTCTACTTCTCTACTACTATTCTTACTACTGCTACTACAACTACTACTACTGCAATTACTATTATTATTATTGTTGTTCTTGTCGTCACTGTTGTTATTATTATTATTTATTTGTAATCCACGGGGAACTTACAACAATCCGAGTTTAGTGGGATTAAAGCCAAAGTTCAACTAATCTCTCTCTCTCTCCCTCTCTCTCTCAGATTTTCCTCCCGTTTGTCTACTCGCTCTTTCCCTCCCTTTGATCTGGCTTTATTAGTGCAGTGTATGAGTTTAACCCTCTCTTTCTTTCTCTCTCCCTTCCCTCTCTCTCTCTCCATCTAAATAAGTGCTTTACATCCAGTTCACAAAACCGAGTCTCTGGTCTACACTGTAAGCCGGAGATAGTGTGCTCTCTCTATGTCTCCGTCTGTCTGTCTGTCTCTCTCATTTTCCGTGGCTCAATTTCTCTAAATCTTATCCTATATCTCTGTCCTCCATTTATTTTTTATCTTCAACCTCTCTCTCTCTCTCTCTCCAGCTCTCTCTTACTCCTTCCTCCTCCTCATTTTCTCTCTCCTACTTCCACCTCATCCCTAATCACTCATCCCTTATACTACCCTAATCAAGTGATGGAGAGGGACGCCTTCACGTGGTGGCACTGATACAGCCTTTAACTCCCTTCCTCTGTCCTGAAAGGGGGATGGTGGACTGCCGGGGAAAGGTAAATTCAGCCTGCAGCCCACCGAGTTCACGTTTCATATTTACCTGGGGCTACAAATACTACTACCATTACTACTACTACTACTATCACTAATGTTACTACTTCTACTATTACTACTCATTACTACTACTACTATATTACTACAGCTACTACTATACGAATATTACTACTACTACCACCATCACTATTACTACTTCTTACTACTACTACTATGTTTTAACTACTGCTACTACCACTACTACCACTGCTACTACAACTACCATGATTCCCCTCAACTGACTGATCTCGTCCTCTTTTAGCCTCAATAAAATACTTAAGTGCCTCCTGGGGAGCCACTTCATTAATCCCATTTTCTTCCAAACTCTTTCTCACTTTCCATTCTTCACTGATTTCTTCTTTCATCATTCTCTTACATTCTTTCTCTTTTCACACTTTTATCTTCATTGTATTGCTCCTCTTCTTTCATCATTCTCTTACATTTTCTTTTTTCACACTTTCTTTCTTTCATTATTAAAGATTTTACGATTCCTTTCTCTTTTTCTTTCATCATTTTCTTACATTCATTTTCTTCTTTCACACATTTCCTCCGTTTTTTTTTTTTTTATTTCTTACTTTACTACTCTTCTTTCATCATTTTTTTTCTTTCACTCTTTTTCTTCAATTTATCAATAATTTCATTTTGTTACTCTTCTTCTTTCATCAACTTGCATTTCTTCCTCGACTCCACTTCTTTCTCTTCCATTTCCTTCTCTTCTGTTCATTTGCCTTCATTTCCTTCACTACTTTTGGTTATTTTCCTTTCGCTCATTATTTTTTTAGTATATCCCTATTCCTCTTCCTATTTGTCTCTTTTCCTCTTTCCTTCTTTCTCATATTGTCATTATTTCCTCTTCTTATTCCTCTTGATCCGTCTCTTCCATTTCTTTTTACATTCCTTTGACCCGTACTCTCGCTGGTTAAAGAATCTCCCTAACACCTTTTCCTAGGCGATTAATTTTATTTATTACACCTTACTGTCCTCTTGCGATACATAAATCCTTCCAATGTCGCCATACCATGCATAACTAACGTACAGAGGGATATTAACTAGCCATATCCAAAAATAAATCACTAAGGAAGAGGCGTTAAGAAGCTTCACAAATTCGATTATTCTTCCTCCTCTCTCTTCTTTCCTCCTCCTCCTTGATCTTCTTAGTTCTTTTTTCCACTTCTTTTCACGTGTGTGTGTGTGTGTGTGTGTGTGTGTGTGTGTGTGTGTGTGTGTGTGTCTATCAATCTACCTATCTATCCATGTCTTTACTCTTCTTCTCATTACTCCCAGACGATTTAACTCAGCTTAATCAGACCTCTCGTAGTGAAGGGGTTATAGACGCTTTCTTTAATCAATCTCATCCCAGATTATCTTAAGCTGAATAAAATGGCTGGGAATTATCAAGAACAAGATAATATATACAGATGCTGTGGTACTGAGAGGGTTAATGTCACTCCTACTCCTTACACACACACACACACACACACACACACACACACACACACACACGTACATACATACACACTCACAAATACCTACCTACCCCCCCCAAACACACACGTACATACATACACACTCACAAATACCTACCTACCCCCCCCACGCACACATAAACACACAATCTCTAAACAAACACAGCCAAATTAAATCACACAAAAGACGTCAACAATCTGAACGCCTAAGTACACACACACATCTGATTCACTGTGCACACACGTACGTACATGGCTGGGAGAGACGATCTATATTTAATTACCATTATTCCATCTCTCTCTCTCTCTCTCTCTCATTTCATCTTTCTCATACACTGTAGTCTCGTAATCACTATTTGCTTCCTCCCTCTCTCCCTCTCCCATTATTTCATCATTCTCTTATACTGTCGTCTCGTTACGATTAAGTCCGCTCTCTCTCTCTCTCTCTCCCATTTCATCATTCTCATACATTGTCTTGTTGTCGCTAACTGCTTCCCTCCCCCCCCCTTTCTCTCTCTCTCTCTCACACACACACACACCCTCCCCACCCCCTCCCTCCAGTCTTACCCCACTCTTCTCGGTGTAATCTCTCCCTCCCTCCCTCCTCTCTTTACCTCCCTCCTTCATTTGATACTCACACTTCCATTAATGCTAATTGTTCAACAAGGAAGGACCGAGGGAGGGGAGGGGAGGGGAGGGGAGGGGAGGGGAGGGGAGGGGAGGGGAGGGGAGGGGAAGAAAGGAAGGAGAGGAAGGAATGAGAAGGGAAGGATGGAGAGAGGGGGGTAAGGTGGTATATATATATATTAAAAAATAATAAAAAAAGAAAACGAAGAAAGTACGGAGAGATGGAGGGAGGGAGGGAGGAGAGGGTAGAGAAGGGAAGGAGAAAAAAGGAAGAAGAGAAGGAAAACGGAAGGAGGGAGAGAGGGATATAGAATAGCAAGGAAAAAAAAAGTCGGAAGGAGGGAAGACAGTAGGGAGGGAGGGAGAGAAGGAGGGAGAAAAGTAGATAGTAGAAAGGGAGGAAAGGAGGAAATTGTGGAGGGAGGGAGGGAGGGAGGGGAGGGGAGGAGGGAGAAAGTATAAGCAGATAAAAGGAAAAGAAATGGAGAAAGGATAGTTTTAAAAATAAAGAGAAATAAAGGAAAGAAGCAAGGGCGAAAAGGAGAGAGAGAGAGAGAGAGAGAGAGAGAGAGTCAATGAGTGAGAAACCATCCCATCTTCTTTAATTTTCACCGTTTAATACCACAAGGCGCCGCTACCACAACTACCATCACAACCACAACTACCAACATCACTACCACAACTACCAACATCACAACTACCAATACTGCTACATTTATCAACATTACAATGACAACTACCAACATTACTACCCCAACTACCAACATTACGACCACAATTACCAACATTACAACTACAAACATCCTCACCACAATAACCTCACCTACCACTATCTCTACCCCAACTATCACCATCCCTATCTCACCTACCAACATCGCTACACAACCATTCCCATCTTTACCCTACCTACCAACATCCCAACCTCACCAACCACCATCCCTACCACAACCACTCACATCCCTATCCCACCTACCACCATCCCTACCACAACCACTCCCACCCATACCCCACCTACCAACATCCCAACCATTCCCAACCTGCCACCATTCCTACCACAACCACTCACATCCCTACCCCACCTACCACCATCCCTACCACAACGACTCACAACTCTACCCCACCTACCACCATCCCTACCACAACGACTCACAACTCTACCCCACCTACCACCATCCCTACCACAACGAGTCACAACTCTACCCCACCTACCGCCATCCCTACCCCACCTACCACCATCCCTACCACAATTACCAACATTTCCACCACCACCACAATAGCCCCACACCTGAATACACCTAATTAACAACATTACAGGTGAGTACAAAAAATTTAGGTGCCTTAATATTAAAGGAAAATACCACAAAGAATACCTGAATAGTGCCATTATTTTGGGTTGACTTTTTGTGGTGGGGACAATGTGTGTGTGTGTGTGTGAGAGAGAGAGAGAGAGAGAGAGAGAGAGAGAGAGAGAGAGAGAGAGAGAGAGAGAGAGTGAATGGGGAGTTAAAAATGGAGGAAAATGAAAAAGGGAAATGGAGTTCGGGAGAGGGAGAGAGAGAGAGAGAGAGAGAGAGAGAGAGAGAGAGAGAGAGAGAGAGAGAGAGAGAGAGAGAGGGGGGGGGTCTGATAACATATGCAGGCAGCTGTGGTTTACATTGGTAATTAATTGAGTATTGTGTCACTGCTACCACAACTACCTGCATACCTACCACAACTACCACTATCACTACCACAACTACTACCTGAATACCTATCACTACTACATCTCCTATCGCCACTATCACAACTACCACTATCACTTCCACCAAAACTACTACTACTAAAAATACTACTACTACTTCTACTAATAATAATGATACCTGTGTATAACCACTAATACTACTAACAACTACTACCACTACTGTATAACTACCACCATTACAACTACCACAGCATCGCCACTTCTACCAACACTACTACTACTACCACCAGTACAGTAACACTCAATGCTATCACAACTACCTCCTCTCCCTCTACCACAACTACTAACCCTACCCCAGCTACCACAATTACCAACACTACCACAGTTCTCACCACTATCACAGCTTCTTTAAGTACTAAAACTACTACCTATAATTTTACTGCTTAGAGAGAGAGAGAGAGAGAGAATAAAGGGAGCCGGAGGGAGTTGGACACTAGTTAATGAGACGAAAAGCCTTTGACTCCACCGTGTATAGAAGAGCTGGAAATGAGTCTCCCCCTTTAAAGACACACACACACACACACACACACACAAAATGCTACTGGGCTACCATGGCCTCCCTAGCACATCTTCCTTTGCTGTTTATTTAATACAGTGGCTTTAGAGTTGTAGATCATGAGGCTGACTCTCTCCAATACAATAGAGTAACACTAGAATGATACTTGTCACGAAGAAGTGCTAGGGCAAGAATGTAGAGCCATAGTACTGTCTTATTCTACCAGTGAGCTACACGAAATAAGCTGCGAAAGGACGATGATCTGGGCCAAGAGTAAGTGAAAAGGGTACAGCAGCACTCACGGCTTGTCAGTTCAACCCGACATCACATTCACATCAACACAAACACAGCTGATACGGTATTTCCACATGCACTGCTTTCAATAATTATCACCCCTTCTTGATATCGTACTTGGCAAGCATGAGGAGCGGATGAGTCTGGCTAACACTCTCCATCCGAGGACAAGGCAACAACAGGCCGTGGATTTCATTAACACAGACACTGACAAAAATGAAAGATGTGACACCAAGACATAAAAGTGTCAGAAGGAATCCGGAGGGCAGGATATAAAAGACTACTACTACTACTACTACTATTACCACAAATAATAATAATAATAATGATGATAATACTAATACTAATAATAATAACAATAATAATAATATTCTAACAGGAAAAACCGTACGTCTAAGAAAAGAAGTGTGAAAAATGTAAAGATAAGCAGGTGAGAAACGGGGTATACCATCACAAACAACAGAAAATGGACGCCTACCTACCACCTACGCAATGAAGTGGGTGTCAATAGGTCACAGTGAGGATGACCTTTGACCTATACACCCCATTTTTGACCTTCGTGAACTTTGAGGTCAGGAAATAACTGCGTGTAAGTTTGGTTAATATATATATAAATGTGGGGTTAATATTAGTTTTTTAAATTTGCACTGTGGTGAAAATTTCTTGTGCTGCGTTAACAAAGAAAAAAAATAGTCAAAATGAGAGAGAGAGAGAGAGAGGGGGGGGGGGACAAAGAAGAGATATATGAAGGAAAGGAAGGAGGAGAAGAATGAAGGGAAAAAAAGGAATCAGGAAGGGAAAAATGAAGAAAGACGGAAGGGAAGAATGAATGAATGAATGAATGAATGAAGGGAGGGAGGGAGGGAGGGAACAATGAAAGAATGAATGAATGAAGGAAGGAAGGGAGGGAACAATGAATAAATAAATGAAGGAAGAAGGAAGGAAGGAAACAATGAATAAATAAATGCTTGGAGGAGGGAAGGAGAGAGAGGAGCGAGGGATGATAAAGGACGTGTCATGAGGTGAGAGGGAGAGTGACATCTCCCCTCTCTCTCCATCACCTCCTACCTCTTTCATCTCTCTCTCTCTCTCTCTCCCTCCCTCTCTCTCTCTCTCTCTCTCTCTCCAATCCTTCATTGTCCTCTCCACTCATCTCTTACTCCCCTTTTCATTTTGATTTTTTCCTCTCCCTCCCCCTACTCTCTCTCTCTCCCTCATTACCTTCTATCTTTTCGCCTTCTTTTCATCCTTCAAATTTTCTTTCTTTTTCATCATATATTCACACTTAATATTACTTTCCTTCTTTCCTTGCTTGACCAACCAACTCTCTCTCTCTCTCTCTCTCTCTATTCTCTAAGTCAATGGGAAACAGCCAAAGGAAATTTCCAGTCAATGATCAAAGTTGCTAAAGTGAGAGATAGAGATAGATAGATAGATAGATAGAGAGAGAGAGAGAGAGAGAGAGAGAGAGAGAGAGAATGAAAAAAAATAAGACAGTAAAAGGATAGACCAAGAAGGAAAAGAAAGTGATTGTAGGAAGGACCAAGAGGAGGGAGAACGAAGGAAGGAAATGGAGGAGAGGGAAGGAGGGAGGGAAGGAGAGAACGTGTAGGAGGGAAAGAAAAAACTCGGGGAGAATTCAGCGCACGAAGGAATTACTCCGGGATAGGAAGGAGGGAAGTAGCGGAGGAGGAGGAAAGGAAGAGAGGAGGGAGAAAAATGAGTGAAGACAGACAGAAGGAAGGAAGGAAGGAAGGGATGGCAAAGAAAATAAAGGAAGGGATGGCAAAGAAAATAAGTGAAATACGGGAGGGAAGAGAAATGGAAGGAAGGAAGGAAGGACAAAGAGAAGAAAGCAAAGCCAGGGAGAGGAGAGAGAGAGAGAGAGAGAGAGAGAGAGAGAGAGAGAGAGAGAGAGAGAGAGAGAGAGAGCTGGGAAGACGGGGACGAAAGAAGGAAAGAGAAAAGGAAAAATGAGGAAAGAAATCGACACAGGGAACCAAAGATGAAAAGAGAAAAATATTAAGAAACTACGTCTCTCTCTCTCTCACACTCACTAAAATGTATTCAACTGCCAGATCTTGTCATTAAATTCTCAAAAAAAAAAAAAAAAAAAAAAAAAAAAAAAAAATCCATGCTCTTTGAATTTCCCTCGCCTTTTGACTTACACCTTTGCCACATTAAAGACACCGTACTCATTAACTCTCTCTCTCTCTCTCATTAAAGCAACCAGTAAATTACCGTATATTTTTTTCGTAATTCAAACAATCAATGGGGACAAAGACGGTCTCTCTCTCTCTCTCTCCCTCTCTCTCTCTCGTGTTTTTCCCATTTTCTCAAACAGCCAACATGAGTTATTGCCTATTTGTAACTCTCTCTTTCTCTCTCTCTCTCTCTCTCTCTGTATATTCTCTCATTCAAGCATCAATAGTAGCGTAGGGGGGCGGGGCTAGGCGATGTGGCAACAGCGCTGACGTCATTGAGAGAGCGAGCGCGGGAACTTGGGGTATAACTGGCATGAAGGGCGTGTGAGATAGCTTTAATTTTTGAGTGAGAGAGAGAGAGAGAGAGAGAGAATGTCCTAACTTGAATACATTTGTTTGAAGAGGGCAATAAAGATACAGTATAAGCAATCAAGCGAGATAATTATGATGATGATGATGATGATGATGATGATAAGGAGGTGGAGGAGGAGGAGGAGGAAAAGGAGGAAGAAGAAGAGGAAGAGGAGGAGAACGCATAAGTGATGCTGGGTCTCTTACGCTGAAGAACCAAACTCTCTCTCTCTCTCTCTCTGGTCGATGCTGCTCTGTACGGAGGGTCGAGTGGGTTTGAGTCTCCGGGAGGGTCCGACCAATTGCTTGAAAATAAAACACACACACACACACACACACACATAGAGAGAGAGAGAGAGAGAAACCCAAACAAATCCGGTACTGGTAAGAAAGAGAGCGAGAAAAGGTTGAAGACAAGGGTGGGAGGGACGGAGGACAAGGGAGGAGGGAGAGAGGGAGGGAGGACAAGGGAGGGAGGGAGGTCAAGGGAGGTAGGGAGGGAGAACAAGGGAGGAAGGAGGGAGGGAGACACTGAAGGCAATCTTTATAATCTTACTAATGCATCTCAACGCCCGCCTCTGCTTTAGATGAGGGAGGGAGGGAGAGAGGGAGAGAAGGGCTATAAGGGAGGAGGAGAGGGAGGGAGAGAAGGGCTATAAGGTAGGAGGGAGGATTTAAATGGAAGGGGTAAGGAAGGGAGAGGAAGACAAAGAGTGGGGGAGGGACAAGTCAAAGAGGGGGAGGAGAGAGAGAGAGAGAGAGAGAGAGAGAATAAACATGAATTAAACTTTTTTTTTTCTAACATTCCTTCTTTTCCTCCAGTACCTTTTATCATTTTTCTCCCTCCTTCCTTCCTTCCTTCTCCCTCTCTGTCTTCTTTTTTCCATCCTCCTCTCCTTCCCTCACTCATCTTTCTCCCTCCCTCCCACTTCCTTCCTTCCTTCACATATTGCCACCTTCTGCCTACAGTTCTCTTCCCCTTACCTTATCTTTCATTTTTTGTTTCATCCTCTCTCTCTCTCTCTCTCTCTCAAGTACTCATAAACCCTACTTTCCGTTATTCCTCAAGATTGCCCCCCGGACTCTAATATCCGGACTTTCCCCACTTTCAAATATCCGGACTTTATCCAGGCCGTGTGCTCTATCTGGACTGCATAATATCCAAACCTTCCAATATCTGGACTCTGTAATATCTGGATTCATATTATCCGGACCAACTAATGTGTGAACCCACTAATGTCCCTGGTACTCTAATATCCGGACTCTTAAATGTCAAACTCTCAAATATCCGGACTCCCAAACACGGAACTCTCAAATATCCGGAGACCTAAACACTGAATGCATTAATTATTCAAACACTCAAAAATAGATCTTCACAAATATCACGACTCTGCAAATGCCATGCTTCAAACATAAGAACTCTCTAGACTGCTCAATATCCAAACACCTCATTAACTGAAGCCTCTCTGATACCCAAACACGCCCCCTCCCCTTCTTATCTGGCTCTCTCATTAGCCCCTTCAGTACGAGGAGGTCTTGATTATACTCGTTCCCGCCAAACGATTTTATTCATCTCAAATCTTAAAACGCTTAGATAATCTCAATTGTGCCTGATATTCATTGAACGTCTATTAAATTACGTTCTTGTTTCACAGAACGATATAATTTGCCTTAGGACTTGCAAACAGTATGCATTAACTCTTTCAATATGAGGACATTTTGTTAATTCTATCCTTGATACTGACAATAAATAATCACCTCAGAAGTGGCCCCCTCTGAAGAAATGCTCCCTGCCCCCCCCCCCCAAAAAAAAAAAAAAATCTCTTTTCAATATACTGTCTTTCAATGCATCTCATGTTACTGCCAGATGATTGTATTAAACCTAGTAATGGCCCCTCACACTTAGGTGGTAAGAAAGTTTAATAATCCCTTGCAGTTACAGCCAAGAAAAGGGTCGATACTTAAGACAATACTGGAGGTTAGAATATTGAGGGTCGATACTTAAAAAGATACCAGAGATCCCTATAAGATTCCTGGAGCCTTTTGATCATGTAATGCCACTAAGGGAAGTAGGCTAATCATCTACCCTCAAACACAATATGGTAGACTAGCCTCGGGACCCTAAACCTCGTATAGGGTGACCTGGGACTGGCTGTAATCTTGTACCGGGTTTAATTTAACTCTTCTTACCAATGCACTATTTTATTAAGGTCAGGGGAGATCTCATGGGCCTGTATTCTTCGGTTAAGGAAGCCCCCTAATACCTTTTCCTGTGCGATTTATTTTGTTCATTACGTGTTACTGTCCTCTTCTTTGTTACGTAGGTCCTTCCAATATCGCCATACTCATACATAGTTCCTTCTAATATCGCCATACTCCACATAAAGAACGTACAAAAAGATACTAACTAACCAGATCCAAAAATAAATCGGTAAGGAAGAGGTGTTAGAGAGCATCACCAACGAGAACATAAGCCATAGTGTGAAGGGGGTTAGGAATAAATAACCTCTTCAGTACGATGATGCTTCTTCACATTTTAATCATGTTACGGTCACAGAAATGTTTTTATCGATCACACTTAACCGAATCAACGAAAACATTTTTATCAAGCATCCATTAACCGCATCAACAGAAACGTTTTGATCACGCATCCAATAACCCCACCAACAGAAACGTTTTAGGCATCCATTAATCCTACCAACAAAAACGTTTTTAGCAAGCATCCATTAACCTCAAGCGAAACGTTTTTATGAATCCATTAATCCCACCAACAGGAACGTTTATAGCAAGCATCCATTAACTACGAGAAACGTTTCTGGCAACCATCCACTCACCCCATCAACAGAAACGTTATTAGCAAGCATCCATTAACCCCAACTGATTATTTCTTTTTACTCCAATTACCAAAAGGCAATTCTAAGGTTACCCACACAGGCAACCAACCTCTTCCCGTTATCCGATATCCCCTCATTTTACGGATGGGAGAGACAGGGAGAATCCGGTGTCCCTCCCCGTTATGCGATGTGGCTTACGGTTACCCGATTATCTGAAAACCGGGTAAACACACACGCCGTATCCGATAATTTGAGAGAGAGAGAGAGAGAGAGAGAGAGAGAGAGAGAGAGAACTAAATGGACTGGCATAAAATTTGATGGAATAAAGTTACCGGTACAGACTGATAAAAAAAAACACACACAAGAAAATGCCAGCCAAAAAAAAAAATAAATTAAAAACAAAACTGACACAATATCGAGACAGACAGACAGACACACACAAGAAACAAAAGATTACATAGACAGTGAAAGTGATAGATACAGATAAACGGACACATAAAATTAATACGAAAAACTGAGAAACCTAGAAACACAGACATACACAGTGTAGCAAAAATATATACACAGACAGAAACACAGAAAAGGTGTAGGAAAAATATATACACAGAAATTGAGACAGACAGAAGACAGACAGACATACAAAAACAGACCAAACTTTTAGGAATTCGAAAGACACAGACATACACAGTGTAGCAAAAGCATACACACAGACAGAAACACAGAAAAGGTGTAGCAAAAATATATACACAGAAATACAGACAGACAGACATAAACAGATCAAACTTTTAGGAATTCGAAAGACACAGACATATACAGTGTAGCAAAAATATATACACAGAAATACAGACAGACAGACATAAACAGACCAAACTTTTAGGAATACGAAAGCAGAGGATAAAGTTGAGGAAAGGGAAGAAGAAGGCGGGGGAGGAAACGAAATTGGAAAACTTCAGGAACAACGGGATTGGAAAAATATAACCAACTTTAATGGAATGGATGGCAACTCTGGCACGGATGACGTCACTTGTTTACCTTTTTCTTTGGGTCAAAAAGAAAGAACCAAAGACTACCCAACCGAGAAATTGTTCCTTTAAAAAAGTTGAATAAAAGGCAAAGGGGAGATACAAGACTCAAAAGCCGGAGAAAATCAATACCCACTCACTTCAAAATGCCTGGAAAAATTGGCTTTAAGAAACTGGAGGTCGTAGGCAGAGGGAGAGAAAGACTGAGGAAGCCATTAGCAGACGCGTATCAAATTGAAGAACTGAAAATACCGGTTAATTCTTCATTCGACAGCTAGACAGAAACGGAGTGTGAAACTAGACGGGTGCTGCGTGCCCGCCCTTAGTGGGGAGGAATGCAGAGAGCGTTCAAAAGAGCAGTGATCAACGTAATAAGCGGAAAAGAGAAAGATATGGAGTATTACTTAAAAAAAACAAAACGCGAAGCTGAAGGAAGTCAAGAGAAAGTGTGTGTGTGTGTGAGAGAGAGAGAGAGAGAGAGAGAGAGAGAGAGAGAGAGAGAGAGAGAGAGAGACGGGGGCGATGGGGAGTTAAAAAAGGAAGGAAAAGAAAACGGGAAATGGAGTTGAGAGAGAGAGAGAGAGAGAGAGAGAGAGAGAGAGAGAGAGAGAGAGAGAGAGAGAGAGAGAGAAATTGATTCCAACCCGTTTGAAAGAGCCGCGTGTGGTGACCTCCCCCCCACCCCAGCCCCATTATCGCACACGCACACACACACACTAAGCCAGGATAAGAGTGGAGTCATCACATGTGGGACAATACCTGCATAATTAAAGGCTCATTAAGCTCGCTCGCTCGCTCTCTCTCTCTCTCTCTCTCTTTCTCCCTCTCCTCGACGAATCCACTAAGGATGGTGAGTGAGCCGCCATTCACCTTGACTGTGTGTGTGTGTGTGTGTGTGTGTGTGTGTGTGTGTGTAATCTTCACCTGTGGGACACCTGCATAACTAAAGCCTCATTAAATAAAGCATAGAGACGATATGTTACCTTGATAGTTCAATTACCATTATTATTATTATTATCACTACTACTACTACTACTACTGCTACTATCATCACTATTATCATCATTATTATTATTATTATTATTATTACAAATAGCACCTTATCACCATTATCAATACTTTATAGAGTGTAAAAATGTAGTACCGATATGTAGCGAGATGCGTATGACATGGATTGCACTTTATTTTTTTCTCGTACCTCACATGCATTAGCGAAGCGCACCATGGGAAAAAAAAATCAGAAAAAGAAAAGGACAAAAGACAAAAGAAAATAATGCAAGAAAAAATGGAATAAGAAAAAAAGAAAGAAAAAAGAAAGAAGGGAAAAAGAAAGTCGAGGGAAAAAAAAAAAAAAAAAAAAAAAGAGAGAAGGAAAAAAAAAATAAATGATGGTTTTTGGCTGTGAAGAGTCGAAAAATCCGAAGGCTTGAATGACAGGGAAATGAATGTAAACTATGATGATGCTGATGCTGGTGGTGGTGGTGGTGGTGGTGGTGGTGGTGATGATGATGATGATGATGGTAATGATGATAATGATGATGATGGTGAAGTTGCTATTGTTGCTGATCTTGGTGGTGATGATGATGATGATAATGATGGTTCTTGTCATGGCACGCAAGTCATAACCACAAAAGCCCCAACCACCAACCTAAATGACTATCTACCACCACAACAACCATCCCCACAACCACTATCACCACAACTACCACCATTACCACCATTCACACAACTCATAAATTACCAAAACCACTACAATAACGTCACTACCACAACTACAACCATCCTCATCACAATTACCACTGTCATTACTGTTCCCGCTACCCTCACTGCTACTTTCACCACCACTCTCATCACAATTACCACAGCGCCATCACCATAACTGCTACCTTCACCATCACTCCACCTTAACTATGTCCAAAAATATCACCATTCTCATCACAATTACAACTACCACCACCACCATCACCACAACCACCATCATCCTCATCACCGCCACCACCAAACCTAACCTACCACCATTCACCACAATCCCATCACCACAACTACCACTATTGCCATAATCACAGCTATTACCATCCCTACCACTACTTCCCTCACCACAACTATCACCATCACCACCATTCCTATCACAATTACCACCATTCCTATCAACACAACTACCACCATCACCACCACTCCTATCACAGCTATCACCATCACCATTCCTATCACAACTACCACCACTCCTATCACTACTATCACCATCTCCATTCCTATCAACACATCTACCACCACCACCACCACCATTCCTATCACCACAACTACCACCATCACTACCATTCCTATGACCATAACTACCATCATCACAATCATTCCTATCACCACAACTACCACCACCACCACCAACAGCATCATTCCTTACCACCACCACCACCACCACCATTCCTACCACAACCACAACCAACACCATCATTCCCACCACCACCAGGACCATCATTCCTACCACAACCACCACCACTCCTACTACAACCACCACCACTCCTACCACAACTACCACCACCACCACAGATGCTACGATAAAAAGCTTAATCTCTGTGCTTAATGGTGTGAGGAAGCCATTAGTTTGACCCCCACCCCCCTCCCCCATTAGTCCAAACCCCCCTCCCCCTCCCCATTCCACAAACTACCCCATTCGTCTCATTCTCCTGCTTCAACTTCTTTTTTTTTATTCCACACCTTCCTTCACTCTCTCCCTCTCTCGCCCTCTCCCTCTCTCAATTCATACACCACATCATTCTTTCTACACACACACACACACACACACACACACACACACACACACACACACACACACTCACCCCCTTCTCTGTTCATACAATACCCTATCATTCTTTCTAAACACACACACACACATCCACCCACACTCTAACCCACCCATCCACCCACACACTCACCCACCCTCTCTCTCTCTACCAGTGCTCATATTCACCCACAAACTCACGACCATTAGCCTCTCACAATAAATAATTCTTTTTCCAGCACGTACAAGGCAGATATATTACAGAAAATTTACCTGCTTTGTTCCTCCTGTAAAACCATATCTTAATTACTAGATCCGTGAGTCTTTTTACTATTTTATTTATTTAATTTGTTATTTCGTGCCCCTGTGGATATGCACCAAGTTTGAAATTAATTAGTGTTTTCAATTTATTCAGGTAAGTATAAATTAACAGGTGTTTTAATCAGGAAAACAAACACACACTTGGGATAATTACATATGAATATTATATAAGCCTCTCTCTCTCTCTCTCTCTCTCTCTCACACACACACACACACACACACCTACCAGTACCAGAGTGACGCTCCAGCTAGCAAGACCCACCTGCAGAAGGAAAAAAAACGTCAGTAAAAAATAAATAAGACAAGAAAATAAAAATAAATAAAAACCATTACATTAGGATAAGAATACTAGATGGTGGATATATTACTTAATTTTAATGAGGAAAATACATAGAGAATATATAAGTATGGCACACAATATCTCAAGCTGAGGAGGAGGAGGAGGAGGAGGAGGAGGGAGATAAAAATAATTACTACTACTACTACTAATAATAATAATAATAATAATAATAATAAAAACCTTCCAGAGATCAAATACCATCATCATAGCAACAGAAAAAAAAAAAAGGCCTACCACTACCACAACTACCGCTACCACCGCAACTACCACCACCACCACCACCACCACACCTTGCCCGACACCTCTATATTTCACGCAATACATCTTTCCAATAACATGGCTTTCAGTTCATAGCGCCATCGCGTAAAAAACATATACACATGTACGTAGAAAAATATGGACATGTCTAGAGCTACACACACACACACACGCACGCACACACACACACACACGTTTCCTGCACTGACAAAAACCGTGACACATCGAGTGGCGTCAACCCTGGAAAAAAAAAAAAAAAAAAAAAAAAAAAAAAAAAAAGCGAATTGCAATTACATCAACGCCAGATGACATGTGGCTCAAATTTACTGCAAGAAAGAGAGAAGCGAAACTCACTCACTCTCTCTCTCTCTCAAATATACTCCAAAAACAAATGTGGGAAGCGAATTCTCTCTCTCTCTCTCTCTCTCTCTAATATATTGCGAAAATGAGAAGAGCAAAAATGTCTCTCTCTCTCTCTCTAATATACTGCAAAAGATGAGAAGCAAACACATCTCTCTCTCTCTCTCTCAAAATGACATACTGCAAAAAAAAGGATGGGCAACGAAATTTTTCTCTCCCTCTCTCAAATAGACTGAAAAATATGTGGGATGCGAAAATTCTCTCTCTCTCTCTCTCTTCCTGCTGCTGGGCGATTTTATTCAGCTTAAAGGCACGAAATCTATTATAATTAAAATAAATGGGAAGCCAAAAGGTAATGATGGCCAAAGACAAAAACAAAAAAAAATCATACAAACTATTAAAAAAAAAAAACGAAAAAATTGGGATGCGAAAACGAGAGAGAGAGAGAGAGAGAGAGAGAGAGAGAGTCACGCCATAACCTAACAACCACCACAACACTTCCCACCACCTCTCTCTCTCTCTCTCTCTCTCTCTCAGGTATTTGGCTCAGTACCCTACCCAGCTATCTTCCTACCTAGTTACATAACAAATCGACTTCATTCCGCACACATCTACCTACCTACTTACCTATCTACCTACCTTCCCACCTACCTACCTACCTACCTACTTAAATATTTACCTACATTTCTCTCTGCGTACCTACTTACAAAGCTACCTATTTCTACACATTCCACCTACCTACCTACCTTCTTACATACTTACGTCCCTAGATACCTCTCTGCGTATCTACTTACAAAGCTACCTATTTCTACACATTTCAGCTACCTACCTACCTACCCACTCACCTGAACAACCTCCCTGCGTACCTACTTATATAAGAAGTTATTAAACACTCCAAATTTCCACACACACCTACCTACCTACCTTCCTATTCACTCATCTACCTACCTTCCAGCATGCAAATCTACCTACCGGCTTTCCTACCTACCTACCTACCTTCCTGCTTGCCTCCTACCTTACAGATGTACCTATTCAATTATCTATCTATCTCCCTGCCGACTTACCTACCTATCTGCCTGCCTGCCTGCCTACCTACCTACCTACCTACATGTGTGCCGACTTACCTAACAACCTACCTACCTACATACATACGTAAATACTACACATACCATGAATATGGTGGCGCAAAAATGAATTTAATAAAAATAAAAATAATAATAATAATAATAATAATAATAATAAAATAGGAATAAAAACAATAACAACAAAAATACTAATAAAAATAAAAACAATAACAATAACAATAATAATAATAATAATAATAAACAAAGGATCTGAGATAATTGATGCTGCACGTAATTATTGCAGTTAATAAATCAGGATAAATGACATTGTGTCCGGCTCTTCTGATTAATTACATTCTTGTCTGGTGTTGAGAGAGAGAGAGAGAGAGAAATCCATTACATTCTTGTCTGTTGTTTTGGCACAGATATATAGATCGATGGATACAGACAGACAGACAGACAGATGGATTGAGAATATCCTTGACAACAGGGGCTTATTGATGATGATGATGATGACGACGATGATAATAATAATAATAATAATAAAAAATAATAATAATAATAATAATAATAATGATGGATGAGGATGAGGATGAGGAGGATGAGGATGAGGATGAGGAGGATGAGGATGAGGATGAGAAGGACACAAATAATAATAAAAAATGGAGGGAGGGATAGAATTTTAGCAAGGCAAAAAGGATGAAGGAAGGAAGACAGGATGGATGAAGGAAGGAAGCAAGGAAGAAAGGATGTAAGGAAGGAAGCAAGGAAGACAGGATGTAAAGAAGGAAGCAAGGAAGACAGGATTGACGGTGGAAAAAAAATAATGAGAGGGAAGGAAAGGATGGAGAGGAAGAGGAGGGAATGGAGAGAAGCAGGAAGGACTGAGGGAGAGAAGGGTAGAAGGTTAGGGGGATGGAGGGAAGAATGGAAAAGGAGGGATGGAAGGATGGAGAGAGGGCGGGGGCAGGGGGATGGAGGAAAAAATGGAGAGAAGGCATGAAGAATGAAGGGAAAGCAGGAGGGATGGAGGGAAGAATGGAGAGAAAGCTAGAGGGATGGAGGGAAGAAGAGTAGGAAAACTAGAGGGATGGAGGGAGGAGTGGAGTGAAAGCTGAAGGGATGGAGAAATGAATGGAAGGAAAGCTACAGGGATGGAGGGAAGAATGGAGGGAAAGCTGGAGGGAAGGATGGAGAGAAAGATGGAGGGATGAATGGAGGGAGAGCTAGAGGGATAGAGGGAGGAGTGGAGGGATGGAGGGAAGAATGGAGGGAAAGATGGAGGGATGGAGATAATCCCTAAGTCTGAGAGAATCAGTTTTCGATACGGGAGCCACAAGGGGAGTACAGCCCCCCCCCTCTCTCTCTCTCTCCCCTTTCTTTTATTCCCTACCTATGCTTCCCTTTCTCTCAAGTTTTTCTTCTTTCCTTTTTCTTCCTTTCTTCTTTCCTGCATTTTCCTCCCTCCCATCAGTGTCTTTCCTCCTACCCTTCTTTTCTTAACTCTTCCCACATTTTCTTTCCTTTCCTTCTCTTCTTTCCTTCAATATCCTTCTTCTGCCCTTCCTTCCGCACTATCTCCCCCTCCTTCACTGAGAGAGAGAGAGAGAGAGAGAGAGAGAGAGAGAGAGGTTGGGAGTTTTAAAGATTATTACTGAATCAATGTCACCACACACACACACACACACACACACACACACACACACACACACACACACACACACACACGTATTATTCCACGCTACCGTTTACATACGCACACGCAAGACACGCAATCCCCAAATAACAGCCACAACACTTAAAAGTACACATACATACATAAACATACTCCTACTCTACAGTGTGTGTGTGTGTGTGTGTGTGTGTGTGTAACTGCAAGCCATAGGAGTTTAAGGATGGCTTAAGGGGCAGCCTTTTTACCCTTTACCTTGCTAACTATCGCTGGGATGGCCTGCTTCACACACACACACACACACACACACACACACACACACACACACACACACACAAATACTCTTTTCCAGTTTATCCGCCTTTTATCGTTCTTCCTCCACATCTTTATCTCTCTATCTCTCCTAATAATTCAATTTCTCTACCTATGCATTTAGTTAACTGAATCACCCAAGTCATTATTTATCATTTACCACTATCTATCTACCTGTCTATCTATTTATCTTCACTTACCAGCCCCTGACGCCCTCTACCTATCTATCTATTTATCATTCCAAGTCACATCTATCCACTTCCTCCATTTATTTCTCCCTCCGAATCAGACATATGTATTTACCCATTTTATCTATCTACTGCCAGACGCCTAATCCCGGAGTTCATCCACTGTGGCCGCGACCAAAACGCCTCCAAGCTCCTCTCTCACCACTCACCTCCACTCCCTCCTGCCACTCCACGCCGTCCTCCTCCACGTACTCCTCAACACTCCAACACCACTCACCAATCCAACCAACCGTCTATCTATCTATAAATCTATCTATCTAGGTCACCCCCCTCATGTACGTGCTTAGCCT
This sequence comes from Coenobita brevimanus, assembly GCF_032717465.1. Taxonomy (NCBI): domain Eukaryota; kingdom Metazoa; phylum Arthropoda; class Malacostraca; order Decapoda; family Coenobitidae; genus Coenobita; species Coenobita brevimanus. The sequence continues at coordinate 37,689,384 of NC_137015.1, forward strand.
ATCAATCCAGTGAATCTACCTAATCTTTACTTTTCTATCTATCAATCTATCTATCTACTGTCAGATGTTTTATCCCCGATTTCACCTAACCATCCTTTCATCTATCCATCCATCCACAAACACACACACACACAGTTTATATGTGCAGAGGGAGAAAAAGTATATTCCATTTTCTTTATTTTCTTCTTCCTGGGGGGACTTTAATATATGAGCGGAAACACAAACAAACCGACAAAACTTGGAGCAATATCCTTCCCCTTCTGAGCTTAAAAAGTGACCTACCCTTTTCTTCCCTCCATTTCTCACATTCTCTCTCCCTCCCTCACTCCACCGCTCCTTCCTTCCTTCCCTCCCTCCCTCTCCCTTCCTTCCTTCTAGTTCTATTTCCATTCCCTTTCCTCTTTTCTTCTCTTCTTTCCCAGTTTTCTTTCCCTCCTTCCATTTCTTCTCTACAGGGCTCTTTCCTTCCCTCCCTCCCTTCCTTCCTTCTCTCCGGTCCTCTTTCCAAACCCCCTCTCCTTTCTCACCATCTTTCTCTCCTTCCATCCTTCTCTCAGACCACTTCTTTCCCCCTTTCACTATGTCTTCCTTTCCTCCTTCTTTCCTCTCTCTCTCTCTCTCTCTCTCTCTCTCTCTCTCTCTCGTAAACATGCTTACAGGAGCAGCTACTTAACCAACCACATAAACACACGTACCTCAAACCAACTATAAAGCATGAATACAGCATTTATACAGCTCTCTCTCTCTCTCTCTCTCTCAACAAACCTCACACACACATAACTCAAAAACAAAAACAAAAAAAGCGTAAAGATATAGCATTTATACAAGCCCCTTTACCCTCTCTCTCTCTCTCCCTCTCAGACAAAAGGTGGGTTAAAAAAAAAAAAAAAAAAAAAAAAAAAAAAAAGAGCTAGAGGGGTTGACTTATTAAGCATATAATGACCAGATTAAAATTATGTTTGTCCTAATGACCTTCCTTCCCTCTGTTATTACTGTTGTCGGTTATTATTATTATTATTATTATTTATATTATGGTTTTTGGATCCTACCTCACACCACTTCTTAGCTACGACTGGGATGATGATGATGATGATGATGATGACGACGACGATACCCTTTTCATCCTTCCTCCCTCCTTCCCTCCCTTCGCCATATCGTCTCCCTCCCTCCCTCCTCTCTCTCCCCACCTCCCTCCTCCTCTCTCTTTTTCCCCTCCTTTCCGTTTTTCTTCTCTTCCATCAAACACTTCCTCCCTTCTTACCTTCAAAAATTCACCGACCCTTTCATCACGGCTTGTCACCTCCCCTCCGCCCCTTCTCTCTCTCTCTCCCCTTCCCTCCCTCCTAGCACTACTTTCCCCCTCCTTCTCTCCTTTACTCTCTACCCCTCCAGAATATTTTCTCCCCCTCTCTCCTTCACTTCCATTTCTCCCTCCCCCCCTATTTTTCATTTTCCTTCCCTCCTCGGTTTTTTCTCTCCCTCTCTCTTCCTCTCCTCCCTTTCCCTCTTCCTCTCCTCCCATATATCACTTTCCCTCCCTCCCTCCCTCCTCACTTTTTCCCCTCCCTCCTCCACTACTTCCTTCCCTCCTTCCTTCCATTTTATCGCCCTCTTTGCATATCATTATCATCTCTATCCCTTCCTTCCCCCTCCTCCTTTTTCGTCAATATTTTCTTTCAAACCTCTCTCTCTCTCTCTCTCTCGCTGCTTTTTGCTTTTACATTTCTTTCGCTTCTTCGTCTTCCCTTACCTCTCTCTCTCTCTCTCTCTCTTACTTTTTATTTGCCTATTGTGATTGCTTCTTTACGTGCCTTTCTTTTTCTTTGCATAAACAGTAATTCATCTCTTTGAGTGTTTGCGGGTTTTATTTACGTGTGTGTGTGTGTGTGTGTGTGTGTGTAGCCCCTCCACACACACACACACACACACACACACACACACACACACACACACACACACATCACACTTTATTTACCAAGAAACGTACTATGATCTTACCCAAAAATAACAAAAAAAATAATAATAATAATAAAATAAACTGAGATAATATTAAATCCAAATTAATGCCATCGAAAATTAACTTACGCTCCTAATATGGCTCAAAGTTTTTAGGTAATGACATTGTTTCGGGGGTAATTAGTGAATATTTTTTTATTAATTAGGGCGAAAAAATGGCCCCCTTTTAAAATCCATAATTAAAATTCCTGTAAAAAAAAAAATCTCCCTTGGGTGAAAATGTTTTTTTTTTTTTTCCCTCTCTCACTCTCTCTCTCTTATTCTTTGTGGCCCACCTTTTCAACCTCTTCCTCCCTCCTCATTATTATTGTCCACACCTTCTACTTCCCTCCTCCTTTCCTTCCTTCCTTAGTCTTGGTTTAGCTTTACTCTTGTTCTTCCCTTCCTATATTTTCCTTTCTTCCTGTTTCTCACATCTTTTTTCCTTCCTTCCTTCTTCACGTCTCTTTCCTCCTTGCTTCACCTCCACTTTCTCTCCCTGTCTTCCTGTATCTCTTCATCCTTTTCTTCTTCTTTCCTCCTTCCTTCCAAATCTTTGTGTTTACTTTCTCTCTCTCTCTCTCTCCTTAAGCAGTAAATGGGTAAGACATTCAAACTGGGGAATCGCGGAAATTCAAAGTCAATATGGTTTTCTTGCTGCCTCCTTCCTACCCTCCTTCATTCCTTCTTTCCTCCTTCCTACCCTCCTTCAATTCCTTCATTCCTCCTTCCTCCCTTTTCCTTACTTCCTTCTTTCTTGCTTCATTCCCTTCTTCCTTCCTTCCATCTTTTTTTCCTTCTTTCTTGCTTCCTTCCCTTCTTCCTTCCTTTCTTCCTTGTTTTACTCGTTTCCCTACTTTCTTCGCTGCTTACTCTCTTCCTTCCTACTTTCCTGTTTTCCTCCTTTCTTTCTTTCATTTCTCTACTTTCTTCACTGCATACACTCTTCCTTCTTTCACTTCCTTCCATATTCTCGTCCATCTTTTCGTTTTTACTTCATACTTTTTTTCCTCAATTTTCTTCGTTTCCTCCGCTCCTTTCCTTTCCCTTCCCTCTTTCTCCCTCAATTTTTTCCCTCCCTATTCCTTCGGTGCTTTCCCTACTTCCTTCCTTCATCTTCATTCATTTACTCATCTATCATTCGTTTACCTTTCTTCCTTATTTCATTTTCTTCCTTTACTTTCTTCCTTCTCCCTTTCACCATATCTTTCCTTCCTTCCTTCTCTCCATCCAATTTTCTTCTCTCTCTCTCTGACCTTATGTAAAATGTAACACTGAAAGAATTACGAAACGAGAGAGAGAGAGAGAGAGAGAGAGAGAGAGAGAGAGAGAGAGAGAGAGAGAGAGAGAGAGAGAGAGAGAGAGAATTCTGTATGTGTGTGTGTGTGGAGTGATAAAATCGAAGGGAAAAACAGACACTGAATAAGATATGTCTGAGGGAAGAGAGAAAAAAGACAACGTAAAAAAAAATGAAGAACGACAGAATGAGAGAAATAGATAGCTAGAGAAAGACAGACAGATAGATAATTGTGAAGGACACTGAAAGGAAGGATGTTTGAAGCGTAGGAAGGAAGGAAGGAAATGGAAAGGATGGATGGAAGAGGAGGTACGAAGGAAGGAAGCATGAAGTGATGATGGAAGGAAACTCTGAAGGAGGAAATGAAAGCCAAAAACATAGGCAAAAAGTGAATTAATCAGCTACTCAATGAGGGAAGGAAGGAAGGAAGGAAGGAAGGAAAGGATGGATGGATAGATGGAAGGAAAGGATGGATGGATAGATGGAAGGATGAATGGAAGGAAGGAAAGAAGGAACGAAGGAAGGATGTATGGAAGGAAATGATACAAAAATGCAGACTAAACAAAAGCCATAAGAAAGAATACCAGTAAAGTACATAATTGAAGGGAAAAAAAAGAATAATGAATAAAGGATGGAAGTGAGAGAGAGAGAGAGAGAGAGAGAGAGGGGGGGGGGACGTCTCTCTCTCCCCTTATCTCTTGCTTCCTCCATCCCTTGATCCTTCTATCTTTAAACACTTAATTCCTCCTTGTTTTCTCTCTCTCTCTCTCTCTCTCTCTCTCTCTCAGGAATGGTGGTCTAGTGGGTTAAGACGCTCCAAATGGATGTGGTCCTTGAGGGTGTATATCTGAGTGTTGGTTGGGGATTATCGATGCCATAATGCTACTCAGGGAAGGGACACTGGTCACTTGTCTTATCAAGCATGAGTAGCCTAGCCCAGGGCCCTTACTCTTCTGGTGACCCCCCCCCCCAAAAAAAAAAAAAAAAAATGATATACAGATAGATGGGCAGGTTAGTAGGTCGGAAGGTAGACAGATAATGGACAGATAGATAGGCAGGTAGGAAGACAGGCAAACCGAAAAATGGAGACAGACAGACAGATAGATAGAGGGGTAGGTAGATAGACAGGAAGGTAGGTAGGTGGACAGGCAGACAGATAAATGGATAGACAGGTAGGTAGAATGGAAGACAGACACACAGACAGGCACAGATAAATACAGATAATGACAGGAAGGTAGACGCAGGTAGACAGACAGACAGACAGGAATAGGCTCCGTACTGGGAATGGGCGGAATGTGTATTGGTATTAGCAGGGGTATTATATTGTATTGCGCTGTATGTATTGAATTGGCGTGTGTGCGTGAGCGAGAACGTTGATAGATAGATAGATAGATAGATAGACAGACAGACAGATAAGTTGGTAGGCAGACACAGATGGACAGATAGATAAGTAGACAGACGGATAAAGAGATGGATGGATGGATGGATGGATGAATGAATGGATGGATAAATAGATAGACAGATAGACAGAAAGATAGACATCTGCCCTAAAATATCTTCTCTGGGCAAAATAACATCATTTGGAGACAAGAATGAAAATAACTAGAACTCTAAAACTGTCCTACGAAGTCACTAGTCTCCACCTAACGTTTCTTACAATGGCCTTGACCCACTTCGGGAGACTTGGATTTTTTTTCCTAACAGCAACGGCCCATACCAGGACATACAACCTGGGTATTTCAGATTCCATGCGCAGGTCACATTGAAATCTCCAGTAGACACGATTAACTTATGTCGTTCACAATATAATACTGATAAGACTGACATGCCCTTCCACTGCGCGTAAAGGATTTGGATTTTTTTTTTCTATCAGCAATGACCCATGTCAGGACACATAACCTGGGTCCTTCAGATTCTTTGCGCAGTCTACGGTTCTCCTGTAATGTCACGATACTCTGAGGCAGGAATAATAATACCAGAGAAAATAATAGCCTCATAGGTGGAGACAAATAATGCAAAAATCATTCACAAAATGAAAAAAGTAACGGAATGAAGGAATGAAGAAGTGATGAGTAAGAAAAAGGAGTGTGTCGTGATATCAATGAATGAATATATGAATGGTGTGAAAAATATGAGTCAAGGCAGAAAAAGTGAATGAATGAATAAGTTTGAGAAAAAGGGGGACAGTCGGCTTTTTACTACACATTCATATACTGTACATACATACATAGATACATATACAAATAGATAAATAGATAGACAGATAGATAGATAGAGAGATATATTTAGTTTCTCAAAGGTCACATATCACAGTCGTTGGCTATCTATAACAGAGACTTGTTAAAGATCAATAGCTAGGTCTGTTACTGATTGCTTTCCATTGTCCTCTCTCTCTCTCTCATCCATCTGTCTCTGCTTTCATCTCCCATCCATCCGTCTCTGCTTTCATCTCCCATCCGTCTGTCTCTGCTTTCATCTCCTTCCTATCCATGTCTTCCTCATCTCCAACCTCCAATTCTTTTCACTTCCCCTATTCATCCCTCCCCCTCCCCCTACCACTCCCTCCCCAAACAACAGACTGGTTATTAATCTCTCCCCCCTTCTTCCCCTTCCCCTTCCCTCCCTCCCTCCCTCCTATCTCTCTTTCCCCTCCCCCTATCCCCCTTCATCCCCATTCGCAACAAATCCCCTTCCCTCTCCTAATCTCTTTTCATCCTCCCCCTCCCCCTCCCCAACTCCCTACCCCTCCCACCTAATCACAACAAATCCTTCCCCCCTCCCTATCTCTACTCCTTTCCCCTACCTTTCTCTCCATCCTCCACCACCCCCAATCACAGCAAATCCTTCTTCCTCCTTTCCTCCATCCCTCAACCTCTACCTCCCCTCCCCTCCCTCCAAACCACAACTCTTCCCCCTCCCCTCTCCCATCCCTCCACTTCTACCTCTTCATCCCCTCCCCTCCCCCATCCCTCCACCTCTTTATCCCATCCCCTTCCCTCCCTCCCAGTCACAACAAACCCTTCCCCACCTCTCCCTCCCTCATCCCTCAACCTCCCTACCCTCCTCCTAATCACAACAAATCCCTCTCCCTCCCCCATCCCTCAACCTCTACCTCCCTACCCTCCTCCTAATCACAACAAATCCCTCCCCCCTCCCCCTCCCTTATCTTGAACCAGAGGCACGTTCCCTTAAATTGGGGGGGCAAGCACGAAGATAAACTCCAGACATTGTTCCTTAATTGTGGGGGGGAGGGGGAAGGGGAGGGAGAAGTAGCGACGAGGGGAGGGGGAGGATGAGGGAGTGAAGGATGCGTGGGTGGAAAGCTTAAGGAGGGACGAAAATAAGACGAGAGTGAAGGGAAGGGGGACGGAATGAGGTAGGGGAGAGGGGAGAAGGAATGAGACGGCATTGTAGGGAAGAGAGAAAGATAGAAAGATGAGAAAGAGGGGGGACGTGACAGAGGAGAGAGGGGGAAGAAAAAGAGAAAGAAAAAGTGGGGGGATGTAAGGGGAGAAAGGAATGGGGAAGTTTGGGAGAAAAATGAGGGAAGGGGAGGAGGTAGGGCGTGCATGAAGAGGCTGACAGAAAACTAAGTAAGAATAAGAAAACAGTAATAAAGAAAGAAAGAAAGAAAGAAAAAAGAAAAATACCCACACAAACCCTAACTCCATCACAAGTAGTTGGTTAATGTGTTGAAAAATATTATCAATGCGTTAAAGACAAGGTTAACAGAACAAGACGGGAACAAGAAGGCCCCCTCCCTCAAACCACAAATCCCTACAGCTCAGATCGGCAGGAAAAAGTAAGAAAAACCATCATAAAAAAAAATAAATAAAAAAGAAGGGAAATTTTAAAGGATAGGACGAATGTGAAAATATATCCACAAAATTCTTATTCTAAAGGTAAAAAAAAAGGTAATATTAGGGAAACTTATGGTGAACTACTGAGAGAGAGAGAGAGAGAGAGAGAGAGAGAGAGCGCGCAGGAAGAATGATTGGAAAACTAATGAAGAGGGGGGAAGTGTGTGTGTGTGTGTGTGTGTGTGTGTGTGTGTGTGTGTGTGTGTGTGTAACAGAGAGAGAGAGAGAGAGAGAGAGAGAGAGAGAGAGAGAGAGAGAGTGAGTTACACTGATGGGAAGCAAATAAGAGAAAGGAAGAGGCCAAAAATTAATAGCAGAGGGAGGGAGGGAAGGAGGTGGGAAGGAAGGAAGGAGGGAAGGAGAGGGAAGGAAAGGGAAGGAGGGAAGGAAGAATGGGAAGGAGGAAGGAAGAATGGGAAGGAGGAAGGAAGAAAGGGAAGGAGGAAGGAAGAATGGGAAGGAGGAAGGAAGAAAGGGAAGGAGGAAGGAAGAAAGGGAAGGAGGAAGGAAGAATGGGAAGGAGGAAGGAAGAAAGGGAAGGAGGAAGGAAGAATGGGAAGGAGGAAGGAAGAAAGGGAAGGAGGAAGGAAGAAAGGGAAGGAGGAAGGAAGAAAGGGAAGCAGGAAGGAAGAAAGGGAAGCAGGAAGGAAGAAAGGGAAGCAGGAAGGAAGAAAGGGAAGGAGGAAGGAAGAAAGGGAAGGAGGAAGGAAGAAAGGGAAGGAGGAAGGAAGAAAGGGAAGGAGGAAGGAAGAAAGGGAAGGTGGAAGGAAGAAAGGGAAGGAGGAAGGAAGAAAGGGAAGGAGGAAGGAAGAAAGGGAAGGAGGAAGGAAGAAAGGGAAGGAGGAAGGAAGAAAGGGAAGGAGGAAGGAAGAAAGGGAAGGAGGAAGAAAGGAAAGGGAAGGAGGAAGAAAGGGAAGGAGGAAGGAAGAAAGGGAAGGAGGAAGAAAGGGAAGGAGGAAGGAAGAAAGGGAAGGAGGAAGAAAGGAAAGGGAAGGAGGAAGAAAGGAAAGGGAAGGAGGAAGAAAGGGAAGGAGGAAGGAAGAAAGGGAAGGAGGAAAGGAAAGGGAAGGAGGAAGGAAGAAAGGGAAGGAGGAAGAAAGGAAAGGGAAGGAGGAAGAAAGGGAAGGAGGAAGGAAGAAAGGGAAGGAGGAAGAAAGGAAAGGGAAGGAGGAAGAAAGGAAAGGGAAGGAGGAAGGAAGAAAGGGAAGGAGGAAGGAAGAAAGGGAAGCAGGAAGGAAGAAAGGGAAGCAGGAAGGAAGAAAGGGAAGCAGGAAGGAAGAAAGGGAAGCAGGAAGGAAGAAAGGGAAGCAGGAAGGAAGAAAGGGAAGCAGGAAGGAAGAAAGGGAAGGAGGAAGGAAGAAAGGGAAGGAGGAAGGAAGAAAGGGAAGGAGGAAGGAAGAAAGGGAAGGAGGAAGGAAGAAAGGGAAGCAGGAAGGAAGAAAGGGAAGGAGGAAGGAAGAAAGGGAAGCAGGAAGGAAGAAAGGGAAGGAGGAAGGAAGAAAGGGAAGCAGGAAGGAAGAAAGGGAAGGAGGAAGGAAGAAAGGGAAGCAGGAAGGAAGAAAGGGAAGCAGGAAGGAAGAAAGGGAAGCAGGAAGGAAGAAAGGGAAGCAGGAAGGAAGAAAGGGAAGCAGGAAGGAAGAAAGGGAAGCAGGAAGGAAGAAAGGGAAGCAGGAAGGAAGAAAGGGAAGCAGGAAGGAAGAAAGGGAAGCAGGAAGGAAGAAAGGGAAGCAGGAAGGAAGAAAGGGAAGCAGGAAGGAAGAAAGGGAAGCAGGAAGGAAGAAAGGGAAGCAGGAAGGAAGAAAGGGAAGGAGGAAGGAAGAAAGGGAAGCAGGAAGGAAGAAAGGGAAGGAAGAAGGAAGAAAGGGAAGCAGGAAGGAAGAAAGGGAAGCAGGAAGGAAGAAAGGGAAGGAGGAAGGAAGAAAGGGAAGCAGGAAGGAAGAAAGGGAAGGAAGAAGGAAGAAAGGGAAGGAGGAAGGAAGAAAGGGAAGGAGGAAGGAAGAAAGGGAAGGAGGAAGGAAGAAAGGGAAGGAGGAAGGAAGAAAGGGAAGGAGGAAGGAAGAAAGGGAAGCAGGAAGAAAGGGAAGGAGGAAGGAAGAAAGGGAAGCAGGAAGGAAGAAAGGGAAGGAGGAAGGAAGAAAGGGAAGGAGGAAGGAAGAAAGGGAAGGAGGAAGGAAGAAAGGGAAGCAGGAAGGAAGAAAGGGAAGCAGGAAGGAAGAAAGGGAAGCAGGAAGGAAGAAAGGGAAGCAGGAAGGAAGAAAGGGAAGCAGGAAGGAAGAAAGGAAGCAGGAAGGGAAGAAAGGAAGAAGAAGCAGGAAGGAAGAAAGGGAAGGAGGAAGGAAGAAAGGGAAGCAGGAAGGAAGAAAGGGAAGCAGGAAGGAAGAAAGGGAAGCAGGAAGGAAGAAAGGGAAGCAGGAAGGAAGAAGAAGGGAAGCAGGAAGGAAGAAAGGGAAGCAGGAAGGAAGAAAGGGAAGCAGGAAGGAAGAAAGGGAAGCAGGAAGGAAGAAAGGGAAGCAGGAAGGAAGAAAGGGAAGCAGGAAGGAAGAAAGGGAAGCAGGAAGGAAGAAAGGGAAGGAGGAAGGAAGAAAGGGAAGCAGGAAGGAAGAAAGGGAAGCAGGAAGGAAGAAAGGGAAGCAGGAAGGAAGAAAGGGAAGCAGGAAGGAAGAAAGGGAAGCAGGAAGGAAGAAAGGGAAGCAGGAAGGAAGAAAGGGAAGCAGGAAGGAAGAAAGGGAAGCAGGAAGGAAGAAAGGGAAGCAGGAAGGAAGAAAGGGAAGCAGGAAGGAAGAAAGGGAAGCAGGAAGGAAGAAAGGGAAGCAGGAAGGAAGAAAGGGAAGCAGGAAGGAAGAAAGGGAAGCAGGAAGGAAGAAAGGGAAGCAGGAAGGAAGAAAGGGAAGCAGGAAGGAAGAAAGGGAAGCAGGAAGGAAGAAAGGGAAGCAGGAAGGAAGAAAGGGAAGCAGGAAGGAAGAAAGGGAAGCAGGAAGGAAGAAAGGGAAGCAGGAAGGAAGAAAGGGAAGCAGGAAGGAAGAAAGGGAAGCAGGAAGGAAGAAAGGGAAGCAGGAAGGAAGAAAGGGAAGCAGGAAGGAAGAAAGGGAAGCAGGAAGGAAGAAAGGGAAGCAGGAAGGAAGAAAGGGAAGCAGGAAGGAAGAAAGGGAAGCAGGAAGGAAGAAAGGGAAGCAGGAAGGAAGAAAGGGAAGCAGGAAGGAAGAAAGGGAAGCAGGAAGGAAGAAAGGGAAGCAGGAAGGAAGAAAGGGAAGCAGGAAGGAAGAAAGGGAAGCAGGAAGGAAGAAAGGGAAGCAGGAAGGAAGAAAGGGAAGCAGGAAGGAAGAAAGGGAAGCAGGAAGGAAGAAAGGGAAGCAGGAAGGAAGAAAGGGAAGCAGGAAGGAAGAAAGGGAAGCAGGAAGGAAGAAAGGGAAGCAGGAAGGAAGAAAGGGAAGCAGGAAGGAAGAAAGGGAAGCAGGAAGGAAGAAAGGGAAGCAGGAAGGAAGAAAGGGAAGCAGGAAGGAAGAAAGGGAAGCAGGAAGGAAGAAAGGGAAGCAGGAAGGAAGGGAAGCAGGAAGGAAGAAAGGGAAGCAGGAAGGAAGAAAGGGAAGCAGGAAGGAAGAAAGGGAAGCAGGAAGGAAGAAAGGGAAGCAGGAAGGAAGAAAGGGAAGCAGGAAGGAAGAAAGGGAAGCAGGAAGGAAGAAAGGGAAGCAGGAAGGAAGAAAGGGAAGCAGGAAGGAAGAAAGGGAAGCAGGAAGAAAGAAAGGGAAGCAGGAAGGAAGAAAGGGAAGCAGGAAGGAAGAAAGGGAAGCAGGAAGGAAGAAAGGGAAGCAGGAAGGAAGAAAGGGAAGCAGGAAGGAAGAAAGGGAAGCAGGAAGGAAGAAAGGGAAGCAGGAAGGAAGGGAAGCAGGAAGGAAGAAAGGGAAGCAGGAAGGAAGAAAGGGAAGCAGGAAGGAAGAAAGGGAAGCAGGAAGGAAGAAAGGGAAGCAGGAAGGAAGAAAGGGAAGCAGGAAGGAAGAAAGGGAAGCAGGAAGGAAGAAAGGGAAGGAGGAAGGAAGAAAGGGAAGCAGGAAGGAAGAAAGGGAAGCAGGAAGGAAGAAAGGGAAGCAGGAAGGAAGAAAGGGAAGCAGGAAGGAAGAAAGGGAAGCAGGAAGGAAGAAAGGGAAGCAGGAAGGAAGAAAGGGAAGCAGGAAGGAAGAAAGGGAAGCAGGAAGGAAGAAAGGGAAGCAGGAAGGAAGAAAGGGAAGCAGGAAGGAAGAAAGGGAGAAATGAAGGAAGGAAGTATGAAAAGGACGGAATGAAGAACAAAATAAAAGATGGGCAAAAGAAAAGGAAGGAAGGAAGGAGATAGGGAGGGAAGGAAGGAAGGAAGGATGGAGATAGGGAGGGAAGGAAGGAAAGAGATAGGGAGGGAGGGAAGGAAGGAGAAAGGGAAGGAACGAGGAAATCAGTGGAGAGATAAACGGAGGAAAGGTCGGAAAGATAAAAGGTCCTCTCTCTCTCTCTCTCTCCCAATCACCGTACCTCCCTAGTGCTTCCTCTCACTCCCTCCCCCTCTCTCTTTTTCTCTCTCTCCCTCCCTCCCTCCCCCTCTCTCTTTTTCTCTCTCTCCCTCCCTCCCTCCCTTTATCGTTTTTCACCCTAATTTTTGCGTAATATGGGAAATGAATTAGGGAAGGGAAGGGAGGGGAAGGGAGGGGGAGGGGAGGGGAGGGGAGGAGAGGGGAGGGGGAGGGGAGGGAAGTACAGAAGGCTAGATGTAAAAGTGTAAATTGGATGAACAAGAAGAGGTATGGATAGGTGGAGGGAGGAAGGATGGAGGGAAGGAAGGATGGAAGGAAGGAAGGAAGGAAAGAAAGAATGGAAAGACAAAGAAAGAATGAAAGGAAGGACAGACATAAGTACCTTTTACAGTATGGTTAGAAGGATGGAAAAGTCTAACGTACATACATACATACACTATACATACACATACATACATAAACTGTACATACACATACATATACATACAGACATACATTTCACAGTATTGTTAGAAGGATGGAAGAGTATAACATTCATACCAACATACATACACACATACACACACACATACATACATACACACATATATACATCGATAAATAGAGGTACAGAAAATGAAAGTACTGGAGATAATGATTAATGAAAAAATAAAAAACAGTAAATAGACGTAGATAGTTTCACATGCAAATACGTAATTGAATGAAGACAAGGAATATAACGAGAGAGAGAGAGAGAGAGAGAGAGAGACGTTTAAGTGAATTAGAGAGAAGCCCTGTGTCACTGGGACTTAATTCAAAACTCTCTCTCTCTTCTACTTCCTGACTCTATTTCACTGTCTGTCTGTTCTCTGCTTCCTTCCTCCCTTTCTCTCTTTTCCCTTCACTTCATTTTTCTCTCCTCCCTTTGCTTCTACTCTTTCCTCCCTCCTCCCTTCTTTTCCTCCTTTCCCTCTTCTTCCCCTCTCTCCCTCCCTTCCTTCCTTTCCTCCATCCTCTTCCCTTTCCTTCGTTCCATTTCCTTCCTGCGTCCTTACACTCCCTTTCCTCTCTCCCTATACACATTCCTTGCTTCTTCTTCTTCTGTCTGTCTGTCTCTCTCTCTCACCCACACATTCCTTCTCTCCCTTCCTCTCTGCATTCCTTCTCCACATTCTTCCTCCTCCCCCCCCTCTCTCTCTCACATTCCTTCTCCACATTCTCCCTCCTCCCTCTCTCTCACATTCCTTCTCTGTTCTCCTCTTTGCATTCCTTCTCCACATTCTCCCTCCCCCCCCTCTCTCTCTCTCACATTCCTTCTCTCCTTTCCTCTTTGCATTCCTTCTCCACATTCTCCCTCCCCCCCCTTTTCTCTCTCACATTCCTTCTCCACATTCTCCCTCCTCCCTTCCTCTTTTCCCTCCCTTTCTCACCCAATATGGCAAGAGATTCGTGGAATAAGCTTTTTTTCCCTCTTACCTGTACTTCCGATGAACTCCCTCGCTCCACACTCTCCTCCCTTCCTTCACACTTTCCTCCCTCTCTCTACTTTTCTCTCTTCCTCTACACTTTCCTCCCTTCCTCCACACTTCCCTCCCTTCCTTCACACTTTCCTCCCTTCCTTCACACTTTCCTCCCTTCCTTCTCACTTCCCTCCCTTCCTTCACATTTTCCTCCCTTCCCCCACACTTTGCTTCCCTCCTCCACACTTTCCACCCTTCCTCCAAACTTTCCTCCCTTCCTCAACAACTTTCCTTCTCACTTCCCTCCCTTCCTTCACACCTTCCTCCTACCTTCTCTCCCTCCCTCAGCACTTTCCCTCCTTTCCTCCAAACTTTCCCTCCCTCCTCCCTCCCCTGGTCCCAGGTGGGCGGTCCTCGGTTTATGTGGTAATAAACCCAAAGGAGGGAAGGAGAGAGAAAGGGAGGGGAGGGGAGGGGAGTGGGGGAGGAGAGAAGGAGAAGGAGGAGGGAAATGCCTGAGGGAAAGAAGGGGGGTGCTGAGAAGGAAGAGGGGGGGGCGAAGGGTTGGGGAAGGGGAGGAGAGTGGCAGAGACAGGTGGGAGGGGAGGCAAGGGAAGGGAAGGGGAGGGGAAGAGGAGTGGGTGGAAGTAGGCAATCTGGATAGCTAGTGACGGGAATCAGTAGGAGAGGGGATAGGAGGGGAGGGAAGAGGAGAGGGGAGGAGAGGGGGAGGAAGGGAAAGAGAAGAAAGAAAGGAAGGGAGGACAATGAGAGAGAGAGAGAGAGAGAGAGAGAGAGAGAGAGAGAGAGAGAGAGAGAGAGAGAGAGAGAGAGCATGAACACAAGAGGAAGCCCCAACTATCGAGAAAAGCCATCAGGGAAACTTAATAGGATGGTCGGAAAAAAAAAAAAAAAGTACATTTAATTTTGGCACAAATTAATATAGTCAACATTATGCCAATAGATCGAGTATAAAAGAAAAAGATGGAGGAAAATTATTGCAGAAACTGACCCAAAAAGGAAAAAGAGGAGAAAAGATTGATGACTGAAGGAAGGAAGGACTGAAAGAATGAAGGAAAAGAAAAGAAGGAAGGAAGGAAGGAGAGAAGGAAGGAACAAATGAAACGTAGGGAGGGAAGAAGGAAAAGAAGGAAGGATGGAAGGACGAACGAAAGAAATGATGGAATATAAAAGAATCGCAAGACAAAGGCAAAACTTGAGAGGAAAGACTGAAGAAAAAGAAGAGTGGAAGGAAGAAGGAAGGAAAGAAGAACAAGAAAATGAAAAGAAATTAAGGAAGAAAGGAAATTAAAACGTAAGGTGAAGACAACAATGAAAGGAAGAAAGAAGGAATGAAAGCATGGGGAAAAAAAAAAAGAGGCAAAAAGGTAGGAATGGAAGGAAAAAGGAACGAAGAGGAGGAGGAAAGAAGAGAGAAAGAGACGGATGAAGAAAAAAAGAAAAAAGAAAAGCGAAGAAGGAATACCTGAGGTGAAAAGACTGACTGGTAGAAAGAGAGAGAGAGAGAGAGAGAGAGGGGGGGGGACAATAAAGTGTTATCTGTAAGAACAAACACAGCCAGGCAAAACAATCTCTCTCTCTTTCTTCCTTTCTCCCTCTCTCTCTTTCTTTCTTTCTTTCTCCCTCTCTCTCTCTCTCTCCTTTTCCCTTCTCCCACCTCTCCTCTCTACCTCCCTTCTCTCCTTCTTTAACTCTTCTTTCCTACTTTCCTCTCCCTCTAATGCACTTCCCTCTTTCCTTCCTCCTTTCCCCACTTAATCCCAACCCGCCGTTTTCCTTCTCTCCTTCCTTCCCTCCCTCCCTCCCTCCCTCCTTCCTTCCCTCCCTCCCTCCCTCCTTCAGTAAACTTTATTTCAACTTTCCTTCTTTTCTTGTCCCCCTTCCTTTTATTTTTCTACTCTCCATCTCTCATCGTTCCTTCCCTCCTTTCTTCTCTCCTCCCTCCCTCTTTTCTCCTCCCCTCCTCCTTCTTTCCTCCCTCCCTCCTCCTCCTTCGGTCAACACTTCATTCCAGGGCTCCTTCACACCTTTTTCTCACTTTCTTTTCCTTCCTCTGTTTTCTCTCCTCCTTAACCATTTCCAGAAACTACTAGATATACGGACAGATAGATAGATGGACAAGCAGAGATAGACAGATAGATATAGATAGATAGATAGGCAGACCGGCGGATATAACTAGATTTACCGCGTAGATAATTAGCTGATACACTGGACTTATATAAAGATTAACAGATAGATAGATAGACAGGTAGATAGATAGATAGATAGTTACAGATGGAGCAAAGAAGCTGTAGGCAGACCGTGGAATGTGGGGGTAGCTGGGGTCGTTACTGAGTAGGGACAGCTATGACTGGAAGTTCCATTTTTTTCAGTCCACCCCCTCACAGGATGCAGGGTCAGACAACAAACAGATAAAGACTGAGAGATAGATTGGCCCGGAGATGGCGGTGGTGTGGTTGGAAATACGTACAGCTCGCAACCAATAAGACCCGGGTTCATTCCTCAGCCTATTCGTACCTACACTGAAATAGGGACTTGGATTGTACATTTGACGGCTTCGTGGAGTAGCTCGAGTCAGCAAAAAAAAAAAATAAAAAAAAATAACAAGAACAATAAAAATATCACCAGTACCGCCAATAATAATAATAATAATAATAAACATCGATGGTGGTGGTGATGGTGGTGGTAGTAGTAGTAGTTATAACTCCAGGTTTAACTGAAAAGTGAACCCAGTAGACTGCAGACTGAAGGCGCCTCCCTCCTGCAGTCCACCATCCCCTTTCAGGCGATTGGGAGGGAGTTGTGGGATGTCTGCATACGTGCCACCACGCGAAGGCACCCCTCTCCGGCACCCTAGTATCAAAATCCTACATAAATGACACGTGTGGTTGATAGGTACTACTTCCAAACCTTCGCCTTTATAAGCTTGCGTAATGAGCTGGGGGGAATGCAGCGCGGCGGGGGGAGGGGGGGAGGAGGAAGGAAATGTGGTGGTGGTGGGGGGGTTGTGGTGCCAGGGGGGAGGGGGGATGCAGTACGGTGGGGGGAGGGGGGTTTGTGGTAGCCTGAAAATTAGCTATGATGTAACTGAGGATGAGAGTCAGAGAGAGGAGTGGGGTAGGAAAAGAGCTCTCTCTCTCTCTCTCTCTCTCTTTCTCACACACACACACACACACACACACACACACACACACACACACACACACACACACACACCACTATCATAAACACAGCTACCACCACCACCAATAAATAAATAAGTAAATGAAATAAAAATAATCTGAATCAATATTTTCTACCCCTGATGAGTTTAAAGACGCAACATTCCTCAACCCCCCAAAACCATCTTCCTTACATTATATTTTCCTCCTCAAGACGGTTTTCCTCAGCTTCTCAAAGACCTCCCGTAGCGAAGGGATTTGACACGATCTCCAAACGACACTTAAAGAATTATATATATTTTTTTTATTTAATTTTGATACTGGGGGACGATTTTGACTTCTCTTTCTATTGATTTCTTGGTACAAACGACGATTTTTTAAAGGCAATTTTGGGAAAGACTTTGGACAGGAATACAAGGGATGAGAGGTACACAGGAGGGAGAGATAAGAGGGAGATAAGAGATTTCAGGAGGGAGTAATTAGAGGGAGATAAGAGGAAGAGATTACAGGAGGGAGAGATAAGAGATATAAATGAAAGGAGAGATAAAAGTGAGAGAAATCACGAGGAGGAGGTAAGTATGGAGATAAAACAGTGCGAAATAACAGAAGAGAGGGACAACAGGAGGGAGAGATACACGATACAGACAACAGAAGGGAGAGAGAGGAGGAGAGATAACGGGAGGGAGAAATAATAGGAAATACATAACAGAAGGGAGAGATATTTGGAGGAACAGATGAGACAAAGTTAACAGGAGGAAGAGATAACAGGAGGGAAAATGAACTAGAGACGAGAGAGAGAGACAACAGTGAGAGATAAAAGGAGGGAGAGAGATAAAGGCTAAAACAAGGGAGAGAGGGAGATAAGAGAGAGAGATAAGATGTGGGGGAGGGGAGGTAAGGCGGAGACAAAAGGGAGGAGAGATGAGGTTCGATAACGGGGTAAGTGATGGGAGAGAGAGAGAGAGAGAGAGAGAGAGAGAGAGAGAGAGAGAGAGAGAGAGAGACCTGAGCCATGTAAGCTACAAAATTTACAGGTGGACATTTGGTCAAAACGGGAAAAAAAACGCACACACACACACACACACACACATATACACACACACACACACACACACGCTTAAAATGTGTACACTAATTTATTCACACACATGTATATTTTTAAAAAGTCCATTTGAACAGCAGTGTGTAAACAGGACTGCATCATATATATACCAACTTTCACCCGTTCACACACACACGCACACATACACATAAATATACAAAATAAATATACACATTATCACCAATTCTAAATACATACACAAATGCATACATATACATACCTACATACATACACACACAAAACAAATACCTACCTACCTTCCTACATACATATATACATACATACACACTATTCGGTATCCACTACAGAAAGATTAACACATCATACACACAGAAATACATATACTGTATATTTTTTTACTATCAAAATTACACCTCGACATCTTCCTCGTCCCACGTCACCCCCCACCCATACTCATACATACAGACATACACGTACATGCATATATACAAAACGCAAAACATAAACACATCACACCAAAACACAAGCACGCAAAAAATAACAATCACATATAGAAACAGTACACACACACACACACACACACACACACACACAAGAACAGGAAGCCATGCATTATCGCCTATTGGTATACACGGGATGATTCTCTCTCTCTTTATCTAGCACAGACACCAAAGCAATTACGAACACAGCACCTAGACACGCACACACACCTACATACACATAAACACACACACACACCAGTACACACAGACCTTCATACACATAATACACATGCACATATACACGTACAATGAAACACACACACATACACACACAATCGTAATTAAGTTCAGTAATTTTGCCTGGGGAAACAACACAGCAATCTGGCGTCAGTGTGTGTGTGTGTGTGTGTGTGTGTGTGTGTGTGTGTGTGTGTGTGTGTGTGTGTGTGTGTGTGTGTGTGTCTCTCTCTCTCTCTCTCTCTCTCTCTCTCTCTCTCTCTCTCTCTCCTTTATCACCAACTTTCCCCATAACTTCCAACCACACACACACACACAAATTTCCTTCTCTCATTACATACACACTGACGAGATGGAGTGCGTGGCCGGGCAGTAAGGAAGGATGGGACTTCCGATACTAGGATAGGATGGAACAGGCCAAGGGGTAAAGAGTCAGAAGGCAGAAATTATAATATGACAAGGATAGCACAGAAAGAGGGTGTGATTCATGGGCGTAACTAGGAAAAATCTTATAAGTGGAGAAAGCAGGAAGTTACAGTAATCGTGTACTGAGACGGGATCCAACCGCCCGCCTGGGATATACTGTACTTCGTCTCCCTCTAATGACCTTGACCTTTGACCAATTGACTTCATATTTACGCCTTACTTAGATAAGGTCAACAACTATTTATATATGAAAAATTAGGTTTCTGTGTCAAGACTTTAAAAGGTTTTCGTCGAAGAGTAAGGGAGACACACAAGAAGGACAAATTAAAAAAATGAATACATAAAACAGACTGTAATAAAGTAAGTATGGAGAAGATTCTGAGATGAAGTGAGAGGACGAGGTAGACTACTATAACCCTCTTGTAATCATCTATACTCTTTTTACTCTTATTTGGCCTTCAAATTACTCTCGTCCGCTCTCGAATGCTCAGCCAAAACTATAGATCAACACAAGAAAATTACTATAGTCGCGGAGAGGTGCTATGAAAAGGATGCAGAGCCGTAGCATTTTCCTTTTCTGCCACTAAGACAAAGAAGTAATCACCGCCTCAACTACAGTCATCAATTTCCATCCACACTTCAACTACCATTATTAACAAGTGTTGGGCTAGCGAGCGATAATTTCCAGGCAGGCAATAGTTAGGAATGATTTAACTTCGTGGCTGTCTGCAATAGTTCCCTACAGCGATAACTGAATATAATATCCAGACGGGTGTTGTTAGAGATTGTTATGCGCTGTGGTAGTTAACAGTGTGGTGGTGGGGAGGAAGGGTGTGGTGTGGTGTATGAGGAGAGGTGGGGGGGGGGTGAAAGTGTGTGGTAAGGTGAGATGGGGTGGTAAGATGTAATGTGATGTGTAATGTGATGTGATGTGTGACGTGGTGTGAATGGATGTAATGTGACATGTGATGTGATGTTATGTGGTAAGATATAATGTAGTATGCTGCTGTGATGTAGTGAAACGTGGTGTGATGTGATGAAGCGTGATGTTATGTGATGTGCTACTATTAGTGTCAAGAGTTGCAGATAACAGCTCACAAGACCGATGGTGATGACAGTGATGATAACAGGTCAATTATAACAAGAGTAACAATAACAACAGCAGTAGTAACAGTTATAATGGTAATTGTGGTGTAATCTAATACCCTTTTAAATCCGTGCAAATTACTTTCTTTAATTATCTCTTAAACTCAAATAATTCTCTCTCATTAACCCCGCACCTTAAATACCCAGTAGTGTATTACTGCTTTCAAGCGTATTATGTCTGTCTTTACCTTTCTCTGTTTTCCTGTGTTCTCTTTTTCGTTACAGGAATAGCATCACATACCTGAGAAAGAGAAGAGGAAAATTAGATACATTTAGATAAAAGGTACACAGTAAATATATAAAATAAGTGAGAGAGGAGGGCACACAATCACACACCCCAACACACGCAAATCTCATAATCAGGATAAACGTATTCTCTCTCTCTCTCTCTCTCTCTCACACACACACACACACACACACACACACTGTACATCCTCCTCACCCCATCCCTCCAAAAATACTTGACAATCATGTGGATAAATATACAAACATGCCATTAAGAAAAAAGGTACATGCAAACAGACAAACATATCACATACACACACACACACACAAGAATTCACGTTTTTCTCCCTAAGGTCAGAAAAACGCACACGGCAACGCACACACGTACACGGCGACGACAGCTCATCATCAGGAGGACAAACAAAACGCACACACAAACATAAACAATGGGGTCTTTGTGTGTACGTCTGGCGGGGAGGGGAGGGGAGGGGAGGGGAGTGGAGGGGGAGGGAGAGAGATATGTGCAGTAATAGCAGGAGAGAAGAGCGGGAGGGAGAGTAAGAAAAAGTTGGAGGGAAGGAGGGAAGAAAAATTGGGGTGTGAGAGAGGGAGGGAAATAAGAGAGGGAAAATAAAGAGAATGGGAGGGAAAAAAATGAAGGAAGGAGTGG
>NC_137015.1:37714904-37797404 GCF_032717465.1 Coenobita brevimanus
TTATAATTGTTATTATTATTATTATTACTGTTATTATTATATCATAATCATCATCACCATATTACCACCACTACTACACTATACGACTACTGCTGCTACTATTACTACTACTACAACTACTGCTGCTGCTACTACTACTATTACTACAACTATAAATAAAAATGAAAACCAACAAACACTAAGCTTACAAACATAACACGTAATTAAAGGGTACAAAATAACCAAAATTACATACCGCTAATTATTCGTTATTATGGCATATTGTCACTCTGTTGTTATCAAATATATTCTTACATTTAGCGATACTGGCAGCAATAATAATAATAATAATAATAATAACAAAAACAAGTAACAACAATAATAATATTAATTATGGTGATGATGATGATGATGATGATAATAATAATATCATCATCATCATCATAAAAGTAAGTAATAACAATAATATCAATGATGGTGATAATAATAATAATCATCATCATCATCATCATCATCTAATCCAACAATTTCCTACCTAAGGATGGGGTCATGTATAACAACAATAATAATGGTACTAAATATGCTGATATAAATTATGACAATTACGACTACTACCAGGCAACACGGAGAGAGAGAGAGAGAGAGAGAGAGAGAGAGAGAGAGAGAGAGAGAGAGAGAGAGAGAGAATGGGATTGGTAGCCATATTTAACTGTCTGTCTGTATAAATGTACGAAAAACTATACTCTCTCACTACCCCTACCTTACCAATCCTATCCTTCCTGACCTATTAACTTTAGATTCTCTGCTTTTAATCTCTCTCTCTCTCTCTCTCCAAACAACACACGAGTGCACACATGTACGTAACTTTTCGCACATACAAACACTTAAAATCGTTCATACATACAAAGCAGCATCCTCTACACCAAACTATCCCTCCCCCCCCTCTCTCTCTCTCTCTCTCTCTCACACACACACACACACACAAACGTACACAGGGCTAAGACACACACACAGCCTCTCATTTCAACTCCAGAAGGAATATTTTGAGGAACAGTGGAAAAAAATATATATACAGTTCTTCATTCCATACCAAGACCTCCCTCCCTCCTTCATTTTCTCCTTCCCTCCTTCCTTCCTCCCCTCTTTCTCTTCCTTCATGCTTCTCTTCCTCTGTCCTTTCTTCCCCTCTTTCTTTTCCTTTTCATTCCTTACGCTTTTAACTTCATCCTTCCTTGATTTTCCTTCGCTTCTTCCTTCCCTCCTTTTCTCTCCTTCCGTTATTCATTTATTACCTACTTTCTCTGCCTCTTATTTATCCTTCCCTCCTTTATTTTCCTTCCTTCACTCCCTCAACCCTTTCTTTCTACTTACCACCCTCCGTCTTTCCTTCTTTCTCTCCCTCCGTCCCTTCTTCACGACTTTACTTTAACCCTTCCTTTTTTCATCCACTCTCTCCCTCCTCCTCTCCTTCCTCCATTTATATCTCCCTTTTTACAAATACTTCTCCCTTCCAGTTACTTCCTTCTAAACTTCTCCTAATCTCTATCCTATTTCCTCCTCTCCTTCTCCCCTTCTCTACTCATTCTCTCTCCTCTTCCCTCTCCCCTCCCATCTCCTTCGTTCTTATAGTTGTGTTTTCCTTCTACCTTCCCCTCTCTTTCTCCCTCCCATGTCATCTTCTCCCTCCCTTCCTCCTTTCCTTTCCCTTCTTCCTCCTCCTCTCCCTCCCCATCTTCTCCCTCCCTCCCTTCCCCTCCTCTTCTCCCTCCCTCCCTCCCTTCGATGTGTCTTCATTTGCAAGTTATGAAGCAAGATTTCCCTCCTCCCTCCCTCTCCCTCGCTCCCTCCCTCCCATCATGTTTAGCCCTAACAATCTACTAACAGAAAAACTCCGTCCTTTCCCCAAACTTAGTCTCTCTCTCTCTCTCTCTCTCTCGTTTCCTTTCATCTTCTATCTCTCCACGTTTCCATCTGTCTACCCTCCCTCCCTCCCTCCCTCTCTCTCTCTCTCTCTCTCTCTCTCACGCACACAATGTCATAAACTTTAACGAAGAAAGTAAGAGCCCGGCGAAAACTAATAAAACATTGAGAGAGAGAGAGTGAGAGAAAGAGAGAGAGAGAGAGAGAGAGAGAGAGAGAGAGAGAGAGAGAGAGGAATGAAGGACGGAAGATAGGAGACAGAAATGAGAGGCTAACAATTATACTTTACCTACTTCTATAACCATCCCTCTATCTATCTATCCATCCATCCACCCACCTATCTATCAATTTATCTATCTATCCACCCACCCATCCACCTATCTATCTATCTAAACCTCCAGCATGAGTCCGAAACACACACACACACGCACATCTGACCCCGTGAAAGATTGACATTGACCTGATGCGACCAGATCTGACATACCCTATCTGAATGCGGCCGAACAATTGCCATCGAAAATCGGGTTCCAGGCTTCTTTTACTCGTTTGGCGGGGGATACTTGACTTCAAACCGTCTGATGTCACACGAGTTTATATCTATCTTATTGCCTACCTACCTATCCATTTACCTATTTGCCGTACCTGTTTATCTATCTACTTACCTATCTATTCGCCTATCTATCTACCTATCTACGAATATCTACCTATCTATCCATCTCTCTGCTTACCAACCTACATATCCAATTATCCATCTACGGTACCTGTCCATCTATCTATCTATTTATCTATCTACCTACCTACCTATCTGTTACTCAATCCATTTTTCCACCATTACGATTGTAGGGATCCGGGGCTTGGCGACTGTCCGGGTAATTAAGGAGAGCGTGACCACCCTCGCTTATCCCTGAGTCGCATTTTGTGAGGATAGGCATAGGAAAATATTTATCCACGAATTTTACGCGACAATACGAAAACAAAACACACTCCAGATTATTACAGTCACAGGCAGAGGATTCGATACACCTCATTACGATAACTAAAGACACAGTGAACAGTAACTTTTGAAACACAGGGAGGCGACCTTGCAAGACCAGCACATTTTTCAGAACGTTGTGGACGAATATCATAATTATTCGACTAAAAAGATGGAGCCAAAATCTTGTCCGTAACTCCATCCTACAAGAAAAAAAAAAAAAAAAAAGTTATTTGATTTTTTTGGTGTGTTTTCTTTCCTTATTATTTTCTCCCGTTCTTTCTCTCTTCCTTCTCTTTTTTCTTCTCTTTCTTTCCTTCTTTTAAAATACGGTGCTGTATATAATTAGGCTAAAAGGGTATTGGTTATCAAAGATATTATTATATCAAAGAAACTACCGGTTTTTATTTACTTGTAATCATTTGCTTATATTCTCCATTCTATCTTCCAGCTTTTTTAACTTCTTTCCTTCCTTCTTTATTTTCCTTTTCTTCATTTACCATTAACTAATTTTTTACATTCTTTTTCGTTTTTAATTTTTCTTTCATTTCTATCCTCTCTCTCTCTGCTTCCTTTCATTTTCCGTCATATTAATTCATCTTTCATTCACTTTATCTTTCATTTTCTTTTTCATCTTACTTTCATTTTCTTCCTTATCTTTCTCTCGTCTTCTTTCACACTTTCATTTCCTTCCTTCCTTCAGCCACTGTCTTCTTCACACTCTCTCCTTTACTCACATGGCCTAAACAATTCAAGACTCTCTCTCTCTATCTTTTCTCTCCTTCTCTCTACCACACAGATCCCTCCTTTCATTATTCCTTCCTTCCTTCCTTCTCTTCTTCCTTCCAAGTCAGTTATCCTTCTTTATTCCCTCTGTTTCCTTCCTTTCTTTCATTCTTTTTTTTTCTTACTCTCCTATTTTCTAACTCCTGTATCTTCAATGTCTCTCTCTCTCTCTCCCCCACAAGTTTACCACTTCATTCCTTCAATGTTTACTCCTCCTCCCCGTGTCTTTCTCTTTCCTACCTTCAACCCCTCCATTCCTCTATCCTTCCTCCCCTCCTTCTCTCCTCCCCTCTCATCTTCTCCTTCACATATCCTTTTCCTCTCCCGTCCCTCTCTTCCCACTCCCTTCTTTCTGTACACTTCTCTCTCTCTCTCTCTCTCTCTACAATATTTACCCCTGCTTCCAAACACCCTGCCTCTTCTTCCTCCTCCTCCTCCTTCATCTTCAGGCAGCTCTTTTCAGGACCCAGTTTCTTCACAGTTCACCCTAACTGTTTTGTCTCTGCGGTGTGTGTGTGTGTGTGTGTGTGTGTGTGTGTGTGTGTGTGTGTAGAGGGACAATGTTTGCAAAGGGATACATTGTTTTTGGAATGAAGGCAGTTTTAGCTTTATGGATGGCAGTAAAAGGAGAGAGAGAGAGAGAGAGAGAGAGAGAGAGAGAGAGAGAGAGAGAGAGAGAGAATGTACACTTCAGGACAGTAGTTTGTGTGTACATCTCGTTAGTCTCCTTGAGAAAATACACGAGCACAAGCGCGCGCGCGCACACACACACACACACACAAATATAGGTGAATGTTATACCAGCAAGACCGACCGACATCAAGTAATTCAGTATGGACGGTTCGACATTGGTGCCCAAGAGGTGGCAATGTGAGGCTGAGTTCGCCTAATTTGATGTGTGGATGGTGTACCTGGCTTACGGGAACGAACTCTCATTTATACTCAATCGAATAAGAGAAAATAAGTACGTTCGTTGACCAAATGACCTGCGTCGCTGCACGGAACCGGCAAAAATAAAAAGGAATAAAGGAAAAAAAGGGTAAAGAATAACACACACACACACACACACACACACACACAAGCGCACCGCACCCCAACTGAACTCCATAAAAACACGCACACATACACAAACACTCACACCACACGCATCACAAGCACTCAAACACCACTCGCAGAACCGCACACACACACACGGGCATACACACACATACACACAGCTTCAAACATTAGCGACAGGAAGAAGTATATTAATGAGAAAGGATGGAAGGAAGGAAAGAAAGAATGAAGGAAGGAATGGGAAGGGAAGGAAAGAAGGAGGGAGGGAGGAAGGGAGGGATGGAAGAGAAGGAAACTGGTGGAGGAAGAAGACGAGGGAAACATCAAGACAATGAATGAAAGAAGAAATGAAGGAGGGAGGGATAGGAGAAAATATGAAGGAGCAAAATGAGGGAAAGAGAAAAATGAGATCGGATAAACCTAGAAAGAAACAAGGAAGGAAAGAAAATGAGAAGGAAATGAAGGAAAAGATGACGAGAAGGGAAATGAAGAGAGGACAGGAGGAAAGATGAAAATGAAGAGTGAAGGAAGGAGGAGCTTAAAGAAGGAAATAATAGGAAGACAGACAACGTTGTGAATGAAGGAATGAAGAAAGAAAATGAATGGGAAAGGAAGGAATAAGAAAATGAATAAATATTGATAACGAAGGAAGGAATGCATGAAGGAAAGAAAAATGAAAGATTAAAGAGAAAAAAAGAAAATGAAGGAATGGAAGCAAAACTGATGGAAGGGTGTAAAAGAGGAAGAAAGGGAGGAGCAACTGGTCAAGCAAGCTCTCAATATCGGGCCTGAAGTAGCATAGCCTTGGGCCCCTACGCTGATGATGGGACAAGAAAGGAGTGAAAAATAGATACATAGATAGACATAAAATAAAAAAATGAGAATGAAAATAAAGATGGATGGCATGAAATAAATAAACATAAAATGAAACGAAATCAAATAAACAAGAAATTAAACAGGTGAATGAAGGAAATGAAACAAAAAATAAAGGAAATGAAACTGATAAAAAATAAAGGAAATAAAGGAAACGAAACAAAAAATAAAGGAAATGAAACTGATAAAAAATAAAGGAAAGAAAGGAAATGAAACTGAAAAAATAAAGAAAAAGAAGGAAATGAAACAAAAAAAATAAAGGAAGGAAATGAAACTGAAAAAATAAAGGAAAGGAAGGAAATGAAACTGATAAAATAAATGATATGATGGAAATGAAACTGATATCGAATAAAGGAAACGAAACTGATAAAATAAAGGATATGAAGGAAATGAAACTGATATCGAATAAAGGAAATGAAACTGATATAAAATAAAGGAAATGAAGGAAAAAATAAAATATCTATGACGGTGGGAACAGAAATTGCACTAAATAAAGCAAAGCAGTACGAAGAACTAGGGGTTGAACGAAAGAAGAGATGAAGGAAATGGGGAAGAAATGAGGGAAATGAAGAAATGAAATGACAATTTAAAAAAAGCGCTATGTGAAAAGGAATAAAAACACAAAAGGGGAATTACGATATTAAAATGGTGAATGAAGAGGGGCACGAAAGAAATGAAAGCAAGAATGAAGGAAATTAAACGAAAGAAATGAAAGCAGGGATGAATAAAAGGAATGAATTGAAAGCAGAAATGAATGAAGAAAATAAAAAAAATGAAGGAAATGAAAAAATGAAAGCAGGGAAGGTGGATATGAAAGAAAACCAGGAATGAAGGAAATGAAAGCAGGAATGAAGGAAATGGAATGAAAGCAGGAATGAAGGAAATGGAATGAAAGCAGGAATGAAGGAAATGAAAGAAGGAAGGAAGGCAGGGGGGTCGACAGCAGGAGTAACTGAGGTTGAAAGTCGATTGCAAGGGTCGATGTGGTGGCGTGTAGGGGCTCCAGACGCACACACGTACACGCACACGGGGCAGGTACGGTCATGCACTTACACACGCACACGGAAATTCTCTCAAACATATAGATAACCCCAAACATATACACAAACCATACACATACGCACATGGGGCGGTCACGCTCATGGTTACACACACACACACACGCACACACACACACACAAGGGAGCTACGTGCGTTCAAAGGGGTTCACACACACGCGCTGACACATACATACACACACCAAATAACACATACATACATCCGTGCACAAAATTATTCATACATACACACACACATTCATAAAGGTACACACACTTAACGGAAAACCATTCATAAAAAATTACGTAGTTTCTTATAAGGACGTACATGGGGCTAAGAAACGGTCATGGTTGTACACACGCACATGAAATTAGATACGTTCATGTAGATACGCGTAGACACTTATCAGCAGCGTACATAAAAACATACACAAGTTTACACGAGCTTTTTTGCAGAGTTAGATTACATACACGGGGTACACATGAACACTTACATACACGCACACTAACACGGTCACAACGAGATAATACGCTTACCAGTGCGCGCGCGCGCACACACACACACACACACACACACACACACACACACACACACACACACACACACACCTGCAGATAAGGCGCTTCTGAGAAACAGCAACACACGCACACACATTTTTTCCCATAATTATGAACACACGAGCTACCGACATCAAACATACATACATACATACATACACACACACAGGCGGGTTCACACGCGTAAGCACTTGGGAGCAATTATATACTCTTAAACACACACACACACACACACACACACACACACACACACCGTTTACATCCACAATTCACATTACACAATTATGCGTAAAGATATAACTCTCTCTCTCAATACTATCTCACACACACACACACACAAAACTGAAATAAATATACCTGTTTATCTGCCTTTATCCTTATCTATCCCAGACACATTCTCTCTCTCTCTCTCTCTCTCATTTAAACGATCCCGGGCAGCAACCAACCATTGTGTTTGCTTTTTTACCACACCACCACAGAGATGGGTGGCCACCTGATCAATATTGCGGCTACGATGGTGGTAGTTGTGGTGACTGTGGTGGTGGTAATGGTGGTAGTGGTGATGGTTGTAGATGTTGTTGCTGCGGTGGTAGTGGTTTTGGTGGTGGTAGTTATGGTATGTGTGGTGGGTGTTGTGGTGGATGTGGTACTGTGGTTGTGGTGGTGATAGTAGTGGTTGTTATGATGATTAAGGTGATGGTGGTTTGTGATAATCCTAATAGTGATGATGATGATAAAAAAAAGAACAAAGACTGAGATAGAAAGAAAGAAGAGAGAGAGAGAGAGAGAGAGAGAGAGAGAGAGAGAGAGAGAGAGAGAGAGAGAGTAAAATATGAAGCAACTTACGGCCACCACTAGATTAGAAATAGTGGTGAGAAAGAATGGACTGAAAGGGGAGGGAGAGAAGAGGGAGGAAAGAAGGAAGAAGGATAAAAATAGAGAAAAAGGGAGAGAAGGAGGAAATAAAGACTGAGAAGAGGGAGGAAAGAAGGAAGAGGGAGTAGAGAAAGAAGAGAGAGAAGAGGGAGGAAATAAAAAGGAGGGAGAGAAAAGGGAAGAGAGAAAGATGAGGGAGAGAAGAAGAGGGAGGAAAGATGAGGGTGAGAAGTGGGCGGAAAGGAGAGAAGATGAGGGCGGAAAGAAAGAAGGAGAGACGAGGAGGGAAGAAAGAAGGAAGGGGGAAAGCAGCAGCGCGAGGAAGGGAGGGAGGGAAAGACAGGAAAGGAGATGAAAGGATGATCGAATGAAAAAAAAAGAAAGAAGGAAGGAAGGAAGAAAAAAGGAATAGAAGTAATTTTAAATCGAGGATAAAAGGAAGAAAAAAATAAGGGAGGATGGAGAACAGGAAGAAAAGAGAGAGAGAGAGAGAGAGAGAGAGAGAGAGAGAGAGAGGACTGAAGGAAAGACAAATGTAAAAGAATGAAGATGAGATGAAGGATACGAAGAAAGAGTTTAAAAGGACAAGAAAAATGAGAGAGAGAGAGAGAGAGAGAGAGAGAGAGAGAGAGAGAGAGAGAGAGAGAGAGAGAGAGAGGACTGAAGGAAAGACAAATGTTAAAGAATAAAGATGAGATGAGGGATACGAAGAAAGAGTTTAAAAGGACAAGAAAAATGAAGGAAAGACGGGACTGGATGGAGGACAAAGGAAAGTGAAAGAAAGAAGGAATAACCAGTGGAAGAGGGAGATGCAGAGATAAGAAAATAAAGAGGGAAATGGGGAAAATGAAACAGGGGGGAAAAGAAAGGATGGAAGCTAAAGAAATTATAGACAGGAAACAAGAAAAAAGAAAGAAGAAAGGAAGGAAGGATGGAAAAGGATGCAAAGAAGGAAGGATGGATGCAATAAGAAGGTACAGAGGGAAGAGAAAGGTGAAATGAAGGAATGAGAGGGAAAGAAATGAAAGACATGAGTAAAAAGGTCGAAAAGAAGAGGATGAGAAGGACGCAAAAGGTGGGGGAAATGAAACAAGGAAGGTATGAGAAACAAAGGAAAGGAAGAAATAATGTAAAGGAATGGAGGGCGAGGAAAAAAATTAATGAAAAAAAAAAGGAGGAAGGAAAGAAAGAAGCAGTAGAAAGCAAAAAGGAGGTAGAGACGGGGCAAATAGGATAGGAAAGAGTGGATGTGAAGGAACGAAGTTAAAGAATGGATGAAGGAAGGAAGGGAGGGAGGGAGGAAAGGTTAAGTGAATGAATGAAAGAAGGAAGGAAGTAAGGAAGGGAGAAGCAGAAAAGAGAGTGAACTGAGAACGGACAAATGGGATGGAGACGAGTGGATGTGAAGGAACGAAGAATGGATAAATGAAGGAAGGAAGGAAAGCAGGAATGAAAGAAGGGAGGGAGGGAGGAAGGAAAGCATAAATGAATGAATGAACGAATAAATGTAGGAAGGAAGGAAGGAAAGGTTGGAAGGAAACGAAGGAAAGCAGAGAAGAAAAAAACGGATGAAGGACAAAGAGTGCAAGAGTGAAAGAGGGAACAAAGGAGGGAGGAGAGGGAGGGAGAAGGAGTGGGTGGAGAGAAAAATTACAACTTCAAAAATATTGGGAGGAGAAAATACGAGAGAGAGAGAGAGAGAGAGAGAGAGAGAGAGAGAGAGAGAGAGCTGTGCTGACGCTATCACCCAAGTTTAAAGGGTATCAGAGAGAGAGAGAGAGAGAGAGAGAGAGAGAGAGAATGAGAGAGAGAGAAATTCGCCTAATCTCTCTCTTTCTCCCTATTTTTCTTTCTTTTCTTCCTTGAGCAAATTTAATTCTCCTCGTCTGCTTCTCCCATTATTCTCATCCAAACTTTCCTTCGACACACACTCTCTTTCTCTCTCTCCCGAACCTTTTTTCACTCTCTCTCTCGATATACATCCACACGCAAAAAGAAAAATGACAAAAACATTATTACTGAAACGAAATACACACACACACACAATGACCACTAATACGCACATTGCCAAGAAACACACACACACACACACACACACACACACACACACACACACACACACACACACACACACACACACACTAACGCGCACGCACACACACACGTCCCCAGGGAACTCAATTTCACAACTTTTACGCGTCAAGGAGAAGGTTAGGGACCGTGTGTGTGTGTGTGTGTGTGTGTGTGTGTGTGTGTGTGTGTGTGTGTGTGTGTGTGTGTGCCTCGGTTTAGAGATAATGACTGTGTGTATGCTTATGTATGTAATTTCAGCGATGTGTTTATATTAATGTTAAGTGCATGTACGTTTATGTACGTATGTATCATGTAAGCGCGTGTGACTGTCTTTGTAAGCATATATGTATGTAAGAGCGGTTATGTGAACAGACGTGTCACTGTATAGGTGTGCGTGTGTTTTTTTTTTTTTTTTTTTTTTTTGAGAGAGAGAGAGAGAGAGAGAGAGAGAGAGAGAGAGAGAGAGAGTGTCTACTCATTCACTAACCTTTTTATTAGTGGTGGGGCATGACTGGCTTACCTGTGGAAAAACGGACTAATTAGCCACACAGAACAGGTTAGACATAAACGGATAGATGCATAGAGATAATATTCCAATCATTACCTAGTCCTACAATTATATGTTAACAGAAGTTATGGGATATAAAGAGACAGACAGACAAATAGATAAAATTTCAAGTACTTTTTAGCCCTATAAGTTCTAAACATACACCTTCGGATATTTCCCCTTCATCTTACCAATTTCTTAACTCTTTATTCTCCACATCCTCACACTCGCTTATATTACTTTCTCTGTGTGATATTTTACGTATTCTTCCAATGTACAGTTTATTTTCAGCTCCAATTTATTTATTTTTTTCAGATTTTTATTATTTTACAAGCCAGACTCTGGGTCATAAAATGTTTACAATTCATATATATATATACCTGTCCGTCTGTCTGTCACTTTTTATTTTCTTTGGAGGGGGAGCATGTAATATTTTCACTGTCATGTATTTATAAAACGCTACAAGGTACTATCTGTCTGTCTGTCTGTCTGTTTGTTTGTGTGTACGTCTTTCTGTCTGTATGTCTCCCTGTCTGTGTGTGTAAGCTTTCTCCCCATCTCAGTTACTGCCAATCATCGTGTCTTCAATGTTTTATCTATCAGCGTCGTTTTATCTATCTGTCTGTTTACTAATATAATTGAAAACCATATATTTCTTTAAAGTAATGTCTGTAGGTGACTTTTTCTGTTTACGTGTGTGTGTGTGTGTGTGTGTGTGTGTGTGCTTATATAAACAATTATTTATATATTTTTTGTTATATTTACGTTTATATCTGTTTACCTCATCAATTAAAATCATTAAAAGCCTATGTGTTTGTTTATGCACAAACATAAACACACCAACACCAACGCTGGACCAAAGATTCCGAAACAGGACGAAGGTTTCTGAAGCGCTGCACTGTTTGTTAGTCCAGTTACCATATACTCCACCATTTTTCAATATTTTCGCTCAACAACCCTTCCACCCGGGTATCAAAATTTACAACCTTTTCCTTCTCACTAATAACTCAGACGCTGTTTGAATAATGAGTTGTAACACTAACGCTAGGGGATGGTGCTAGTCACGAAGAAGTGCTGTGCAATAGAACGCAGAGCTAGTGTTATCCTTCTCTCCCACTTGACTATGTGAATTACGGGACGAGAAACGAAAAATCTGAGCCAAGTAAATATGAAAAGACTATAGTCAGGGGGTTAGCCTCTTCACACCGATGATGCATACTTTATTCTTCCTTCCTCCAGACGGTTTTATTCAGCTGAGGGGATTTTTTCTTACTGGTGGGGTTAATGTGCTACCGACGCCTTCACTACAAAGGGTTTTCTGTAGGGGGGATAAAGTCGTCTGAAGGAGGTAGGAATAAACTGAGAATAAATTGCCTAATTCAATAAGCAAAGTAATAATAATAATAATAATAATAATAATAATGACAATGATTAATGATGATGAAGATAACAAAAACAGCAACAAAAACAATAATAATAATAATACTGTAATAATAATAATAACGACGACGACGATTATTGATAATAATAATAATAATAACGACAACGATTATTGATGATGATGATGACTAATACTGATGGCTGATGATAACAACAAAAATAATAGTAATAATAATAATAATAATCATAATAATAAATAAATAAATTCAGTAACTCTTACACAGGTATTTAAATCCGGTTGACTCATGGCAAATTAATTTAGGACAAAAAAAACTATATTCTTAAAAAACTGGGTATTTTCCTTGCTTTATTTTTTCTATCTTTAATTAAACGATTCTCTCTCTCTCTCTCTCAACTTTAATACCGTCAGCATCTACTTCAATATTCTTTTTTTCTTCTTTATTTTCTCTATCTTTTAATATCGCTCCCGGAGTCGACCTTTCACGGTGCTGGACGCGGCAATCATCCCTCGCTCACCCTCTCACTCCCTCGCTCACTTTCTCACTCTCTCGCTCACTCGTTTTCTCACTCCCTCGCTCATATTTTCATCTACTAGTTCACCCTTCCAATTCCTCTTCACTTTCTCTCTCTCACTATCACTTTCTCACTCCCTCTCTTACTTTCTCACTCCTTGGCTTCTTTTCTCACCCGCTAACTCACTTTCACACAGGCTCTCCCACGTGCTCGTTCACTCACACTCCTGCCCACTCACTTTCTCACACACATTTTCACTTTCTTCCTGTCTTCTCAATCTTTCATTTCTTTTTCTCACATACCTTCACTCACCAATATTCTCTCTCTCTCTCTCGGCTCTAAGAATTTTCCACAACTTCAAATTCTCTCCCTTTCCCTCTCTCATTTCCTTTATTCTCTCCACATTTCTGTCTTCCCTTTGCCTTCTAAAAATTCTCCCTCCTTCTTCACTTCTCGTACCTTCCTTCCCTGCTTTCACTCTCCACTTTCTTTCCTTCGTCCTTCCCTTTTCTTCTTCCTTACCTACTTCCCTTATTCCTTCCTTCCCTTCCCCTCCTCATTCCTCCTAACCATTCTTCCTTCCTTTCCAGCATTATCTTACTCTACCTTTTTCCCTTTCTTCCGTCAGTGCTTCCTTCCTCCTACGCTTTCTTCTTTCCTCCCCTCATACCTTTCTTTTCTTCCTTCCTTTTTCCTTTCCCTCCTTTCTTCCTCACTCACTTCCTTCCTTCTTCTTAAACTTTCTTCCTTCCCCCCCTTCCGCCTGCCTCCTGTTCTTCCTCTTTTCCCTGCCTCACTTCCTTCCTTTACACAATTGGAGCGGGAAAAAGCAGAGCCTGGAGCATCCCGTTGAGGAGGAGGAGGAGGAGGAGGGAAAGAAAGAAAACGAAGAAAGAAATCATGAAATATAGTGTGAACATGGAATTTGGAAATGGGAAAATGAAAAAGAATGATGGAGGAGGGACAAAAGAAAATGAAAGGAGGAGGAGGAGGAGGAGAGTAAATCTATTTAGAAAGTGTGAACGAGAACATAAAGGAATTATGAAAGAGAGAGAGAGAGAGAGAGAGAGAGAGAGAGAGAGAGAGAGAGAGAGAGAGAGAGAGAGAATGGGAAGGTAAGAAAGGAGGAAGAAGAGGTCAGGTATAAGGACGATGATGATGATAATGATAATGATGAAGTTAATAATGAGGTGAAACTGTACTTAGCGCGAATGAAATCGACTCGAGGACTAGACATTCTTGATGTGAGAGTGACTGCCAGAATCATCCCTTTCCAATGCTCGCCAAGTACGAATCGAGGTTTGAATGAAAATGAGGGCACTATAATGGGATTATTTGAGTGTGTTAGATATACGCTATAGTTCTTTCACCTTAACCTGATCCAGATTTGTCCTTTTGCTGCATATTTCACGTAGCTCAATGACAAAACAAAGCGATACGAGTCCACATCCCTCCCACAGCTCTTCTTCGTGACCAGCATCAAACTAAACTGCTAATCAATTCCTACAACCGAGCATTCATGATGGAAAGATGTCAATTTTAGGCCAAGTTAAAATGAAAACAATATAGCACATGGGGGGACAAACTGCCACAAACTACTTAAAATGTCCGCCACTGCCCAATGTCGATCTCCGGGCACAGGGTACACACAGAGAGTAATACCCCCATTTTACCAAGAAGTCGCGGTGGAATTGGTTGATTAACGAGGAGAAAAAAAGAATGAAGATACAATTATTAATCTACGGAATGTAAACGTCAAATTTCACTACTTCAATGGGTCGCAGAGGGGTAGGGTTAGTGCGTCTGTCTGTCTGTCTCTCTCATTTATTTATTTATTTATTTATTTATGTCTCGTGTTTATGCACATACAGGTCATACAGAGAAATCCGGGTACCAAAAGAGATGATATATTGATAAGTTTGTAAGCAAACAGATGGACAGATATAAATGGGTAAACATAAATATAGATAAAGATATAGATAGATTGAAATAGATAGAGATTAATGAGAGAGAGAGAAAGAGAGAGAGAGAGAGAGAGAGAGAGAGAGAGAGAGAGAGAGAGAGAGAGAGACGGGAGAGGTCAGGCCAGGTCAGGCTGAATAAGTCATGTCTTAAACGTGGGAACTGTCGCTCTGAAGGCCACCTCGTCCCACTTGGCCAACTCGTCCCCCTGGCCATTTCGCCCCGTGCGCCAGAGAGAGAGAGAGAGAGAGAGAGAGAGAGGATCCACATATAATTAAATGAGCGTTGGGAAATGAAGTGAGGAAAAAACATAAAAGTGAGAAAGTGTGTGAGAAAGTGAGAGACAGGGACATTAAAGCGAGTGTGTGTGTGTCTGTGTAGCACTGATAACAATTTTTATTTAATGAGAGAGAGAGAGAGAGAGAGAGAGAGAGAGAGAGAGAGAGAGAGAGAGAGAGAGAGAGACAGACAGACAGACAGAGAGAAACGTCAAGAACAAAGGAAAGATTATCCAAAATACAATTAAAATCCCCTCTCTGTCTGTCTGTCTCTCTCTCTCTCTCTCTCTCTCTCTCTCTCTCTCTCCCTCACACACACACACATTCTCGACAATACCGCATTAACGACCAAGTATTTCTATAATATTTTCTTTTTTCATTAACGAGTCTTTTTTTTTTTTCAGTTTAAAAAAAATAATGAATAGCGAGTTTTTGAGTCCCTGTCTCTGAGGCTAATGAGGTCGGATGTGGCTAATGATGCGTAATTAGCAGAGGGATTGGTGATCATTAGGGATATTTATTATTTTTTTTTTAGTTGGGGGTTGAAAAAGAAAATGGGGTATCGTGAGGGATGAAGGGAGGGTTTCTGTGTGTGTGTGTGTGTGTGTGTGTGTGTGTGTGTGTGTGAGAGAGAGAGAGAGAGAGAGAGAGAGAGAGAGAATAAGCGTAGTGGTGACATAAGTGAACAAAAACTGGAAATATGATTAAAATTATTGATGATGTTGCACTAAAAACGAAAAGAATGTAAGGCTGAACATTAAAAAAAAATAAATAAAACGAAAAACTTGAGTCCATGCTTAAAAAAAAAAAAAAAGCGAAATACGGAAAAAAAAAAAGTGCTCGTCAATGGCATATTTCAGCAACCATTAACCCCTTCACTACGATTACGCCTATTTTATTCTCACCACCTCCAGACGATTTTATTCAGGAATGATTTTTCGAGTTTGGCTGTTAGTACAATAATAATAATAATAATAATAATATTAATAAAAATAATAAATACGATAATAATAATACGATACTAATAACAATGATAATAACAGACAATGATGATGATAATAATAATAATAATAATATTAATAATAATGACCATGAAAAAAATGAGAAAACAGAAGCAGTCAGCGAGGTATCCCATTATAACCAACCCACCATTAAGTCCAGGTCGTGTTACGTATCACCCAAACATTCTTCCTCCTCAAGTCATTCTTTAAGGAGTTAGGGAGCGCGCCTTAATGCCTTCACCCTCATAAACGCACCCTCACCTCCAAAATAAGTCACCCTAAATCACAACACCTTCATTTGCGCCGCTAAAAATGTAAGTTCCAGCAACCACTACGTCACCCGGATGTAGCCAGCCCAAATCCCGTTACCAAATGGCCATCTACTCCATTTTGTTTCACGGTATATCTATTTTTTATCTATCCAGGGTTCACATTCTAAGATTTTTTTGGATTTTTGTTAGACTAGACTAAGTTAGTTCCCAAAGTGTTCCAAGCAGCTGCCTGACTCCTTAATTCATGGTTATATCCTTGAAAAGTCTGTGAGGCTGGATCCAATATGGCGTCAGTTGGCCCCATATTTGAGACCCATACACAGGCGATATACTCGTAGTTATTTCCAGCAATATATTTTATTTTCATGCCAGATTAAGTTATTCCCCAAATTAACCTAACTTACTAACCAACGTCTTAACGCATCACTAAATCCTTGAAAAATATTTAAGGCTGGATAAAATATTTGGACCCATATTTAAGAGATGTATATGGGTAGTTTTTTTTTTTTTTTTTTTTTTTAATAGGTTCGGCTGGACCAAAGTTACTTCCCAAATGCCTAATTATACTTTCATCGTCATAACATGGCCTAAAATTTCATCCTTTCGCTGCCTATTTCACGTAGATTATTGGCAGCAAATGACGATGAAACGGCTCTACATCCTTTCCATAGCACTGATTCGTGACTAGCATCATATTTTATTCTTACAACTAAGCACTCAATATAGAGAGATGGCAACATTAGGCCACGTTACAGTAAAAGTATTACAGCTAACACCTAAATGAGTCTTTATCCTCAATAATAATAATAATAATATACTTGTGCTGTTGGATCCAAAATGGCGTCTGTTGGCCTCTATTTATTATTAGAGCCGTATACACGCAGGTAAACACGGGGGCAATGAAGCTGCACCTTTTTCATGGCTCACCTGTAATTACCTCGATGGACACACCTGAGCCGACAGGTAAACAACTCAGGTAATGATGATGATGGTGAAAATATTAAAGCAATAATTGTAACGCTTTGCTGATGATGATTCTTACTATTACTACTACAACTGGGAACACACACACACACACACACACACACATACACACACACGCACAAGCACGCCAAGGTCCTCATCTTTAAATCCATACAAAACTACCCTAATACCTTTGTTGGCGTTTATACAGTAGTAGTAGTAGTAGTAGTAGTAAACTGATTATCACTGACACCTTACCTGGCTGGTGTGTGTGACAGATAAGCTGGCCTGATAACAGAGGAGGGGTGAGTGATGATACCCGTGATGATGATTTGTGATGGCGTGGTGGTGAGCGGTTGCTGATATTAGGGTGATGGCACCGTGGTGGTGGTGATGGATGATGATGATGGTGATAGTAATAGTGGTGATTAGTGATGGTGGTGGGAGTGGGAAAAGTGATGAGTGTGGTGATGGTGGTAGTAATGGTAGTGGATGATGACGGTGGTAATAGTGATTATTAGTGATGGTGGTGGAAGTGGGAAGTGTGGTGGTGGTGGTATGTGGGAAGTGTGATGAGTGTGATGGTGATGGCGGTAGTGAGGCCGAGTAAGATACGGGGAAGGCTAGTGGTGGTGGTGGTGGTGGTGATAGTGGTAGTGGCTGTGGGAATGGTGGTAGTGGTGGCAGCTGATGGTGGCAGTAACCCTGAGTGTGGTACATGGAAGGGTAATGGTGATGGTAGTGATCAATGGTGGTAGCGATGAGTTGGGTGCTGGCAAGGGTAGTAGTCGTGGTGATGGATGATAGTGGTGGTGATCATGAATGGCTGAGGCTGTGGAGGGAATAGTGGTGATAGTAACGACAAGCGATATTGGTGCTGTGGTAGTGGTGGTGCAGAGTGGTGAGCATTAGTGATGATGGATGATAGTGGTGGTGATTATAAAAACGACGATGACTGCTAAAAAAAATGGTGGTTGTGGTGAAGAGAATGGTGACAGAGATAGTAGGCATGGTGATAGTGGTGATGGAGAAAAGGGGTGGTGGTGGTGAGAACGATGATACTCGTGATGATGGAACTGATAGTGAGTTGCTGTAGTGATGGTGATGGTGTGGTGATGGTAGTAATGATGGCGGTAGTGGTGTGGTGATGGTAGTAATGATGGTGGTAGTGGTGGTGAAGTAATGGTGATGACAGCAGCAGTAGTGATGGTGGAAAGAGAGAGAGAGAGAGAGAGAGAGAGAGAGAGAGAGAGAGAGAGAGAGAGAGAGAGAGAGAGAGAGAGAGAGAGACTATGATGGTCGTCGTGGCCAATGAAGCCAGGTTCAATTTTTTTCTTTATATCATCCTGGGTTCTATTTGATATTTAACACTCACCGATAATTCTCTCTCTCTCTCTCTCTCTCCAAATAAAGCACCCACCTCCTCCTCCTCTCCCCCTTCCCTTCCTAATTCTCTCCCTCTCCTTCTTCACCCTCCCTCTTCTCTTCCTCCCCCCCCCTCCCCTCCCCTCCATAAAAAGCAAATAACCTTAACTTGTAACTTACACTGCCTGAGAGAGAGAGAGAGAGAGAGAGAGAGAGAGAGAGATAATACCCTCATCCCAGGGAATATTATGAGTGGCCACAACAACAACAACAACAAGAAACAAATTAGAAGTCAAGAGCTTTACAACGCACTTAATTTCCCCCCCCCTTCTTTCTCTCTCTCTCTCTCCTTCCTTCCTTCCTTCCCGCCTTCACTCCTCTTCCTACGTCCTCCTCTCCTTCCTTCCTTTCCTTTCCCATCCTTTTCTGCCTTTCTGCCCTACCTCCTCCTTTCCCTCCCTTCCTGCTTTTTATTTCTTTAGCTGTTAGTTTTGTTAGCTATCCCTTTCCCTATACCAAACAGCCACGAAAGGACTAACAGGAGGGTTGCTGTTTGCTTTCCTTTGTACACTCCTTTCTACTCCTTCCCATTCTTTCCCATCGTTATCTTCTCTTTACTGCCATGCCATCCCACCCCCACCCCCCAAACTCTCTCTCTCCCCCCCCCCTAATCCATCTCGCTTCTCTCTTTCTCCCCTCCCTCCCTCACTCCCCTCTCCTTCTAATCCCCATCCCCCTCTTCCCTCTGTCCTTCCCTCCCACTCTCATCGTCTTCTCCGATTCCATTCTCTCTCTCTCTCTCTCTAACTTGCTTCCTCCTTTTTCTCTACATGGTCGACTACCTTTACCTT
Organism: Coenobita brevimanus; assembly: GCF_032717465.1. Lineage (NCBI taxonomy): Eukaryota > Metazoa > Arthropoda > Malacostraca > Decapoda > Coenobitidae > Coenobita > Coenobita brevimanus. The sequence continues at coordinate 37,734,189 of NC_137015.1, forward strand.
GCCTTCCTTCTTCATTCTCCCAATTCTATCTTACATTTCTCCTTTCTTTCCTTTAACATAATTAACCTTTTTATTATATCACTTCATTCACTCATTCTTGTAGTTCCTTCATCTCTTCCTTAATTCCTTCTCTCCCTCTCTCTCAGAACAAAGACCCTCAATTTAGTTAATGTTCGAAATTTAATGGAATGGGTTGACTATGAGAGAGAGAGAGAGAGAGAGAGAGAGAGAGAGAGAGAGAGAGGTGGAGGATGGTAAGGAGTGACTAAGAATGAAAGCAAAGTAATGGAAGGAGAGAGGGAGAGAGTGTGGGAGGGAGGGAGTGGGCGTGAGAGGGAGGGAGGGAGGGGGGAGGAAGGGAGGAAACTAATGGGCAGGGAGAGACTGAGAGAGAAGGATGGCGGTAGGGAGGAAGGGGTTAAGTAATAAAGGAAGGGATGGAGGGAGTGTGGGAGGGAGGGAGTGGGCGTGAGAGGGAGGGAGGGAGAATGTGGGAGGAAGGAGAAGGATGGGGGGCTAAGTATTGAGAAGGAACGGAGGGAAAGGGAAACAGGAGGAAGATTTGGAAGGAAACAGGGAGAAAGGAAGAAAGGATTATCATACAAAACAGAGAGAGAGAGAGAGAGAGAGAGAGGGAGAGAGAGAGAGAGAGAGAGAGAGAGAGAGAGAAACCTTCACAACGATGACGTTTACACCTATTACCACAACTTGGCCTAAAATTGCCGTCTCTCCATCTTGAATACAGAGTTCTAACGAAAGATTAACACCAAAATTAGAGATTGACACAAAGGCTATATATCACCATCATTAACACCTTCATTTCCTACCGATGTTTACTATAATCATGTGGTAGTGATAATAACAACACCGGAAACCAGGTCACGAGGTCAAACGCCTTATCTTGACCCATCCTCCTTCACAGATAACAGGTCAAAGTTCATGAATTATCAGAACTTAGGTCACGAACATACAAACAAGCCTCCCTGATTTCTTTTTTATTTCTTAAGTATGTGGCGATGATAAACACACCTGACCTCTCTGTTCAACCTGTAATTACGGATGCTGGTTAATTACATCTAAAAATTACAGGTGTGCCATTAATGACCTCCAATTAGGGGTCTGATTACACTACACCACACTCAGGTTTTAATAAGAAGGTCATGAGGGAGAGAGAATTAAAGTTAGATGTGCTTTTTCTGTTTCTCGTTTCATGATTTTTTTTTCTAAGTGTGGGTGACAAAACTGAACGTCGTATTCGAGAGAGAGAGAGAGAGAGAGAGAGAGAGAGAGAGAGAGAGAGAGAGGTCATAGATCAGGGGAGGATTTACCCAGGCAGATCCATCTCTTGGTAGGAATTCCTCCCTCCCTCCGTCCCCGTTCATTCTCCCTCCCTCCCTCCCCGCTCATGCTCCCTCCCTCCCTCCTTCAACGTTCAATGCCCTCCCTATCTCCCACAAGTCTCCGTTCATTCTTCCTCCCTCCCTCCTTCCCCGTTCATTCTCCCTTTCTCTCCGTTCATTCTCCTACCCTCCCTCCCTCCCTTACCTCTCATCTTCATTCCCTCCCATTCATTCTTACTCTCCCCCTCTACGTTTATTCTCCCTCCCTCTCCGTTCATTCTCCCCCCCCCCTTCCATCTACTGTACAGCTTTCTCTTTCTCATATCCACTCACTCCCTCTCCCTTTCTCTCTCTCACAATCACTCACTCTCTACCTATCTCCCACTCTATCCCATTTTCTTGCTGTATACCTCTCATTCTTCCTCCCCCTTTCAATCTCCTTCTCCCTTCCTTCCAATGCACCTCTCTCTCTCTCTCTCTCTCTCTCTCTCTCTCTCTCTCTCTCTCTCTCTCAAACTGGAGTTAGAGTTGGACAGGAGTTGAGGAAGCAAAAAATGGGAAGAAAAAGGAGAAAAATAGGATGGACTAGAGGCTGGAGGGAGGGAGGGAAAGAGAGAGAGAGAGAGAGAGAGAGAGAGAGACACAGACAGACAGACAGGACAGACAGACAGACAAAGAGGAGTAAACAAAAAGGAAGAAGACAAGACGACTCAGGAAGGGAAAAACAAAGACAAAAACAAACACAAACACCAAAACAAACTGACCTAAGTTCGGTAAATACTCCCCCGAGAGAGAGAGAGAGAGAGAGAGAGAGAGAGAGAGAGAGCAAAAAGTCTTAGGAGTCAACATACCAACTTTCACACAAACTCTCGTCATTTTGAGAGAAAAGAAAAAATGCAAAAATTGGCCATATTAAGATGGAAACAAGAAAAGTAAGTGGAAAAAAATGTGTGTTTATTCAGTACTAACGAAGGAAGAGTTGTGCGGGACTTGGGTAAATGGTGGGAGGGGAGGGGAGGGAAGGAGGGAAGGAAGGGATGGAGGGAAGGAAGGAAGGAAGGAAGGGATGGAGGGAGGGATGATGGAAAAACAGGAAGAAGGTAGGAAGGTGGATGGGAAGGGGAAGGGAAGGGCAGAAGGAAGAGATGGAAGGGATGAAAGGAATAAAAGGAAGGAGAGAGAGAGAGGAGGGAGAGAGAGACGCAAGGAGGATGAGGAAAAATGAAAGGAAGGAAAAAAGGAAAGACGAAAGGACGGAAGGAAAGATGGGAGAGAGGGAGGGAAGTAGGAAAGGAAGAAAGAAGGAAGAAGGCAAAATAAATCAAAGCTTGTGACAGGAAGGATGGAAGACAAGCGAGAAGGATGTAAATGATGAAATGGGAAGAAATAATAGCAGAAGAGGAAGAAGAAGAAGACGAGGAGGAGGAAGAAGAAGAAGGTGATGATGAACAACAACAACAACAGGAACAAAAAACAAGAAAAAAATATAATAATAATAATAATAATAATTGAGAAGAAAAAGAACAACAACAACAAAAAGAAAAACGAGAACAAGAAAATAATAATAATACTGACAAAAAGAAGAAATAAAAAAGAACATGAAAAGAAAAAGAAGAAAAGATGAGGGAGAGGGAGAAGAAATGCGAAGACGATGCTAATGAACAAAAAGGCTGTGTGTGTTAAGCTTGTTAAATTTACATAGGAGGAGGAGGAGAAGGGGAGGAGGAGGAGGAAAAAGATGATGATGCTGATAACCCAAACGTGTGTGATAAACTTAATTATATTTACACAGACAGATGTGGCAAAACACCCCTTGCTTCTTGTCCTTATTCACCTTCTTGTAAATCCCAGAAGAGGTGTCTGTCGTGTGTCTTAGGCCAGATAAAGAAAATCATAATAATAATAATAATAATAATAATAATAATAAATGGGGTACCTGAGGTTGAAGATAGAAAATTAACAGGAAAAAGGAAAGTGATCGTTGCTGAGTAGGGACTGATTTTTGAGTGTATGTCACGGTCACCCCTCTCAGCATACGAGGTTGGGGAATGAAGACTGACAGACTTACAGACAAAAATCGATGATGATATAAATAGCAACAACAATAATAATAACAAAGAGAGAGAGAGAGAGAGAGAGAGAGAGAGAGACAGAGAGAAGGTGTTTTAACTCGTATTTCCCAGGTGAAAGATCAACACCTGAGCAGGAGGCAAGGTGAGTGGATAGACATAGATAGATAGATAGATAGATAGACAGACAGACAGACAGATAGATAGATATAGAAAGATACACAGCTAGAGATCAGGTAAACAAATAGATATACAGTATACACAAATTTGCGTTTATTTTTGTTTATTTTTTAGGGAACAAATATTGAGGACTTCGGTTCCCTCTGCCTTGAGAGAGAGAGAGAGAGAGAGAGAGAGAGAGAGAGAGAGAGAGAGAGAGAGAGAGAGAGAGAGAAAAAAAAAACGGAGAGAGAGATATAGAGGGACTGGGATTGACAAAAGACATACATGTAGACAGCTAGCTAGCTTGTTAGATGGATGGATGGATGGATGGATGGAATAGACGAAAAGGTGATCAGATGGGTAGATGGATAGATAGATATAGATACAGACAGATAGATGGATAGATGGGGTGGACGATTAATTGACTGAGGGTGGACTGATGGATGGATAGATGATGGAAGGTAGGCTAGATGGGTGGATGAAAGAGGGAAGAGGAAAGCTAGAAAAGGGAAAAGAATGTTGGGAAGCGAGTAAGGAAGGAAGGAAGGACATGAGGAAGGAATGAAGGGAGAGGGAAGAAATGAATGAAGCAAGGAAGTGATGAAACATGAAACTAAACAAAAAAGGAGGAAAGAAGGAAGACTGGACGAAAGGACGAAGAAAAAAAGACTCAAGCACTTCTCAAAAAAAAAAAAAAAAAAAAAAAAAAAAAAAAAAAAAAAAAGGCTGAGTCATTACTGTCTGGCGTTAGAATAAAACAACAAAGTCAACGTTTAGAGGGGTTAAGCACACACACACACACACACACACACACACACACACACACACCTAATCACAAAACCCGCCACCCTGGCTCATCCTCCCGCGCTCTCTCTCTCCCCCCCAAAAAAGGCAAAACACGTCTACCTAAATTACAAAAAAATATATGAATACTAAAACAAAAACGACTTATATTTTTGTAAAAATCAAATATATATATATGAATCAAATAAACAATGCTAAAACTAAAGACAAAATAAACAAACGAAAATAAAAAAAAATCAACAAACAACCCAATCACCAACACAACAACAAACAAAGAATACAAACACAAGACCATATACGAAATAAACAAATACAAAAACAAGAAAAACAGGCAGCAAACACCAAAACAAACAAACATGGCCGACCCCCAAACCTCACATTTTTCGGGGCCATGTTTTTCTGATTATCACGGCATATTCACCTTCCACCCCTCCCCCCCTTGCCTCCCCCCTCCTCTCCCCATCCCTCCTTTCTCTCCCTCCTCCCTCCTACCCTCACCCTTCTCTCTCCTCCCTCCATTCTCTTCTTACCTCCCTCGTCTTCCATTCATTTCTCTCCAACTTTCTTTTTCCTTCCACTGCCCTCCCCTCCTCTTTCCTCTATTTTCCCTCTTCTCCCCTCCCTCTCCTCCCCACCCCTCCTCTCCTCCCCCTCCCCTTCCCTCCTCCTCCTCCTTGTCTCTCATCTTCCATTATTCTTCCACGTCTCTTTCTCCAATGTTAAAATCCCTTCTCAAGACGCCTTCATTTTTATTCTATCATTTTCTTATCCTCGTTATTCTCTTTCTCCCTCCTTATTCCCTTCTCCCCTCTCAATTTTCCTCTCTCTCCCCCTTCCTTTAAATTATTCCTTCCTCTTCCATCCCTTCCTTCTCAACTGTCCTTCTCCTTTTCATTTCCTTTTTCTTCCTCCCCCCTTTCTAAACCACCACACTTTCATAATCTCCCTCTCTCCTTCCCCCCCTTACCTCCCCCCTCCCCAAACCTCCACACTTTCATAATCTCTCTCTCTCTCTCCCTCTCCACCTCGTCTTGGGGGGGATGGAGTCACGTCGTGTGTATTGTTAAGAGTCGGGTCTACAATGAAGGGGGGGGAAGGGAGGAGGGGGAGGGTCGAGGGAGGGGAGGGGAGAGGTAGTGGAGGAGAGTGAGAAGGCTAGGGAGAGGGATGGGAGGGAAGGAGGGGGAAAGGAGAGAAGAGAAAGCTAAGGAGGGAGGGGGAGGGGGTGAAGCATACAGGGAGAGAAAAATGAGGTAAGATGAGGAAAAGAGAAGGGAGGGGAGGGGAGGGGTCAAAACAAATGGGGGAAGGGGAGGGGAGGGAATGGAAGGGGAGAAAGGCAAAGAAAGGGAAGGGAAGGGAGGGGAAGGGAAGGGAAGGGAAAAGAAAGGGAAGGAATGAGAGGAGAGGCGAAGAGAGCACAAATGAAAGCAAACAGCAACGGCCCTTTTAGTTCTTTTGTTGTTGTTGTTGTTGTTGTTATAGGGTATGTAAAGGTAACGTGATTAATCAGTGTAACATAAACAATGACAGGAAAGAAGAAGGGGAGGAGAAGGAAGGGAGGGAAGGAAAGGAGAGTGTGGGAGGGAGGGAAGGAAAGGACAGTGTGGGAGGGAGGGAAGGAAAGGACAGTGTGGGAGGGAGAGAAGGAAATGAGTGTGTGGGAGCAAGGGAAGGAAAGGAAAGTGTGGAAGGGAAGGAAAGGAAAGTGTGGGAGGAAGGGAAGGAAAGGAAAGTGTGGGAGGAAGGGAAGGAAAGGAGAGTGCGGGAGGGAGGGAAGGAAAGGAGTGTGTGGGAGGCAGGAAGGGAAAGGAGTGTGTGGGAGGAAGGAAAGGAAAAGAGATTGTGGAAGGAAGGGAAAGAAAGGAGAGTGTGGGAGGAAGGGAAGGAAACGAGAGTGTGGGAGGGAGGGACGGGAAGGATGGGAGAGGAAGAGGTAGAGGTAGAGGAAGGGAGGGAAGGAAAGGAGAGGGTGGGAGGTAGACAGGACAGAGACAGTGAGCGTACAGAAAGGGAGGAAAATGATTGACAGGGAGGCGGGGAGAGAAGGTAGTCATGAGAGCAAAGGAGGGAGAACGGAGAGAGGAGGAAAAGAACAGGAAGAGGAGGGAGGGAAGCAGATAATAGGAATGGTGGAAAGGGGCTGCTGTGTACAGTTATGGTCTCTCTCTCTCTCTCTCTCACACACACACACACACACAATCTCTCTCTCAGAAGTGAAAGTCAACGAGAGAGAGAGAGAGAGAGAGAGAGAGAGAGAGAGAGAGAGAGCAAAAGGGGTGAGAGAAAGGTTATATTAAAGAGAATAAGGGAGAAAACAAAACAGAGGAAGCAAGGCGGGGAGAGAGAGAGAGAGAGAGAGAGAGAGAGATCAAAGCTAGAACAATCCACAAAGAAAACTTACTGCACAGTAATGCCATAACACAGACGGAATAAAGATGTAAAGGAGAGGGATGAAGGAGAGAATGTGATGAGAAAATGAAATGAAAAAGGAAGGAAGGAAGGAGAGAAGAAAGGAAGGAAGGACGGAAGAAAGGAAGACCAGAAGAAAAGAAGGAAGGAAAGAAGTTAGTAAAGAAGGAAGGAAGGAATGAAATGCTGTGAGCATGGAAGGAAGGAAGGGATAAATAATGTGAGCATGGAGAGAAGGAAGGAAGGAAGGATGGAAAGAAGGAACAGGAAGGGGAGATGGCAAATAAGGGTGGGGGAGGAAAGGGAGGACGAGATAGGCAGTTTAAAAAGGAAGGGAGAATACAATTAAAGAAGGGAGGGAGGGAGGGGAGAGCAAGTGGATGAGAGGGAGGAAGAAGAGACTGGGAGAGATGAGTATGAAAATGAGGAAGTGATGGAACATGGATGGGAGGGAGGGAGGAAAAAGAGTAGAAGTGGTGGAAGGGAGAATGGGAGGGAGTGCAGTGAAGCAAGGAGTATGGGAGGGAGGAAGTGGGAGAAGGGATGGAGTAAGGAAAGGAGGTATGGGACAGATCAAGAACTGGAGAGGAAGTTTGTAAGGAAATGGAAATAAGGATGGGAGTAAGATGGATGGATGGACAGATGGATGGATGGACAGATGGATGGAGGGAGGGAGAGATGGATGAACGGAGGGATGGAGGGCGAGTGAGGAGAGGGAAGAAGGGAAGGAATGGGAAGAGAAGGAGAGAGAAAAAAGGGTGGGAGAAGCAGGTAGGAGAGAGGGAGGAACAAGGGAAGGAAGGAAGTGAAAGAAGGAATGGACATAATGGAGAGAGAGAGAGAGAGAGAGAGAGAGAGAGAGAGAGAGAGAGAGAGAGAGAGAGAGAGAGAGAGAGAGAGAGAATCAGCAGTCTCGCACAATCCACAGACCCTCATTCCATCTCCAGCCTCCCATCAATCTCTCTCTCTCTCTCTCTCAGAAGTGAAAGTCAACGAGAGAGAGAGAGAGAGAGAGAGAGAGAGAGAGAGAGAGAGAGAGAGAGAGAGAGAGAGAGACGGCAGGGAGGGAGCAGAAGGGGGTGAGAGAAAGGTTATATTAAAGAGAATATGAGGGAAAACAAAACAGAGGAAGCAAGGCGGAGAGAGAGAGAGAGAGAGAGAGAGGAATGCTGGACATAGTTGGGTAGAGTCTGACAAACTCCTTTATGAAGAAACTTTACCTTCGCTCCCTCCAAAAACTATCTCTATCTCACTTTCTCTCTCTCTCTCCCTCTCTGTTATCTCTAAGGCTCCCATTTTCACTCTCTCTCTCTCTCTCTCTGGTGTGTGTGTGTGTGTGTGTGTGTGTGTGTGTGTGTGTGTGTGTGTGTGTGAGAGAGAGAGAGAGAGAGAGAGAGAGAGAGAGAGAGAGAACAAGATACTACGTCCATACACATATACACCTACACTATAATTGTCACGCGTCATAAAATTATCTATCTATCTATCTATCTACTGCCAAACGTCCTAATATCATCTTAGTCGACCATTTGAAGGAGTCGAGAACGAAGGAGACTCTTGTCGTGCATTGGACTAATACAAGATGATGATGATGATGATGATGGTGATGACGATGATGATGGTGATGGTGGTAGGTGATGATGATGATGATGATGGGTGGTGGTGGTGGTAGGTGATGATGATGATGATGATGGGTGGTGGTGGTGGTGGTGATGATGACGAGGATGAGGATGATGATGATGAAGACGATGGTGGTGATGATGATGATAATGACGATGATACTTCCGGAACACCTGTACATAAACCCCTCAACAATCTAAAACTCACAAACTGCATAAAAAAAAAAAAAATACCATCAATCCAGGATACCATCTCGAAATCAACCACTTCCATGTAAATCACTGTAAATATAAAGGTAAATAAATCCCATAAACGGGTATTAAAAATTTTCATATATATATATTTTTTTACATATTTTTTTTTTCAAGGATTTTCAGTTCATTTTTACCAGCTGTATAAAAAAAAATCTTTTTTTTTTTTTTTACACTTTTTTTTTTCATGGATTTGCTGTTCGTTCTTACCAGGTGCATAAAATCGCAGTGTGTCTGGCAGAGCTGCAGGGAAATTTGGAAAGTTTTTGAGAGAGAGAGAGAGAGAGAGACTGTATCTGTTGCGACCAGCATGATATAGATAGATAGATGGACAGATAGACTGACTGATAGACAGAAAGAGATGCGGTACAAGGGGTGTATGAATTTATATCTGTAGGAGAGAGAGAGAGAGAGAGAGATAGAGGGGGGGGTCCCACATAATTAGGTGCTATGGAAAGAGGGGAGGGACTGGAGGAAAGTTTGGAGGGAGGGAGGTGAGAAAAGAGGAGGAAAGTAGGGAGGAAGTAGGAAACTGATTCAGGGAGGAAGAGAAGGACACGGGGAGGGGAGGAGGGATGAAGGAAGAAAGGATGGATAGATGGTTGGAAGGAGGGAACGATGGATGAATGAAGGTTGGACGGATGGACAGCTGGTTGGAAAGAAGGAAAGAAGGACGTAGGAAAGGAAAGGAAAAGGAAGGAGTGAAATAGGGAGGGAAAAAAGGAAAAATGAAGAAAAAAGGAGAAGAGTAAAGAATGAATGAACTGAATAAAGTACAGAAAGAAGTAGAGAAGGAAAGAATGAAGGAGTACTCAAGTCATAAAGGAACTCTCCCTTGGGGTGGACTTAACACCTTCCCTAGTCTTCCTTCCTTCTTACCCTCCTTCAGGATCATTTTCAGGCCACTTTCCTTCATTCCTTCCTTCCCTCCACCTGTCATATTCTACCGACTTTCCCTCCTTCCTTTATTTGCCCTCCTTTTCCTCCCTATCTTCCTCTCTTCCTTCCCTCACTCTATCTTAATTTCCCTCCTTTCCCTGCCTTCCTTCCTTCCCCCTCCTTCAGTCTTATCTTTATGCTACTCTCCTTCCTTCTTTCTCTCTCTCTCTCTCTCCTTTCCTATACTCTCATTCTTATGTTCCTTTTTTCAGTTTTTTTTCCTACCTTTCCTCCTTTATCCTCACCTTTTCCTCCTTCCTTTCCTTCGGCTTCCTTTCTCCCTCCTTCTCTTCCTTCCTTCTAGCAGTCACTCCTTCATTCTTTCCTATTTTCTTTCCATCCTTCCTTCAGTACTTTTCTTCCCTCCTTGACCCACTTTCCTAACTTCCTTCTCCCAATTGTTCCTTCCATTATTCATTCTTTCCTTCCTTCTATTCCATCTTTAATCATCTATCTTCTTTCAATCTGCATTTTCTTCCTTCTCTCCTTACAATCTCCTCCTTCGATCCTTCATTCCTTCACATCTTCTTCAATCCTTCCTTCATATCTTCAATTCTTCCTTAATTTATAGTTTATTTTTATTCTATTCTCTTTATTTTTACTTGTTTTCCTTTTCTTCCCTACTTCCAACTTCGCCATATTTTATCTTCTTTACTCCTCCTCTTCCCTCATTTACGTCTATGCCCTTTTTCACTTTTCTTCGTTACTCCTCAATCTTCTCCCTTCCTCCTTCTATTCCTTTACTAACATTCACTGTTCCATTGCTTTCCTTTATTCATTCTCTGATTCCCTTTCTCCCTTCCCCCGTCCCCCCCACCCTCTCTCTCTCATCCAATTCCCTCTCACTCTATTTCCTTCCCTCCTCTTGTCTTCCCTCCTCCATTCAATTATCCTTCTCTCTCTTTCCTCCCTTCTCTCTCCTCCATTCTCTCACATCTCTCCTGCTCTCGATTTTCTCTCTCCCATTTCCCTTCTGTTCTCTCTATTCTCTTCAATCGTTTCACTTCTCTCCTTCATTCATTTTCTCTTCCTTCTTCCTTCCTGTTCTTCCTGCCTCTTTCTTAATTTTCTCCTTTTTTTTAAATCTCCTATCTCCCTCTTTCATTCAATTCTCACTCTCCTTCCTTCCTTCCATCTCTCCACTCTTCCATTCTATCATACTCCTCTGTCACTCTTCTTTCCTTCTCTCTCTCTCTCTCTCTCTCGCCTTCATTCAACTTTCTGCTTCACTTCCATCCTTCGCTCTCTCTCCCTCGTTCGTAATTCCATTAATTTGTTAATGTATTCATTTATTCCTTCCCCCCTGCATACTCTCTCTCTCTCTCTCTCTCCCCTTTCCCTTCTGTTTACCCATCAACCTATTTCCTTACCTAGCACCCAATCTTACACTTACCTTCTTTATATATATACATACACACACACAATGAAAGAGAGAGAGAGAATGTTACTCTCTCTCTCTCTCTCTCTCTCTCACACATACCTTCACTCCCCTCTCTCATTCCTCTCTCTGTATCCTCTCTCGTCCCTCTAAATTCGTCACGGTCTTTCCCTCTCCCCTCCCTCCCTCATTACCTCTCTCCCCTCCCTCTCCTCCCCCCCTCCCTCATTACCTCCCTCCCACCAGCAAATTAAGGAAAGTCGACTCATTGCAAATTCAATTAAATGACACCAGATCGGGAGGGGAGGGAGAGGGGGAGGGATGGGGAGGAATGTTGAGGGAGGGAGGGAGGGAGTGAGAGGGATGGGGAGGAATGTTGAGGGAAGGAGAGAGAGAGAGAGAGAGAATTATAAGGTACTCTATTACTGCAGTCACTGTCATAGGAGTCTGGATGCTCATTAACACCTTTTCCTATGCGATTTATTTTGTTTAATACACCTTACTGTCCTCTACTTGCACTCATCGCCATACTCTCTCTCTCTCTATACATACATACATACATACATATATATATATATATATATATATATATATATATATACAACATTTATATATATATATACTGTATATATATATATATATATATATATATATATATATATAAACGTAGAAGAGGATATTAACCAGCCATATCCAAAAATAAATCACTGAGGCAGAGGTGTTAGGGAGCTTCCTTAACCGAGGGAAATGCGGGCCTAAGATGTAGATAGTGACGATGGAAAGTTATCACCAAAGTCGGCAGGAAATAGTGAGAAGGACCACTACGCCACACACACACACACACACACACATATATCATTCAACCCCACGAAAGAATATTTGTATTTGACCCCCTCCTAGTCTGTACTTTCATTTGATAAACAGATTTGGTGTTGGGAGGGAGGAGCAGGGAAAGAGGTGTGTGTGTGTGTGTGTGTGTGTGTGAGAGAGAGAGAGAGAGAGAGAGACTGGATGGAGGGGAAAATGGGAGAGGGAAATGGAAATACTGAAGAAAAGACTAAAAAAACAGAAAAGGGAAATGAGAGAGGTGGAGAGGGAGACAGGAGGGAGGAAAGAGGGAGGGAGAGAAAGGATGAGCGTGTGTTTTGTGACGGATATTGGGGGGAGAGAGAGAGAGGAGGGAGGGTATGTTTATGCTAGACTAAGTGACTTCACCCTACCTCCCTTCATCCCCCCCCCCTCTCTCTCTCTCTTTACATTACATATTCTTCTCTACTTTCCTTCCTCTTTTCTCCTCCCTTTCCTTCCTCAATCCCTCCCTTCTCTTCTTTTCTCCCTTTTTTTCTCTTTTCCATTCCCCTCCCTGGTTTTAGCACCCCAACTCTCCTCATTCTCCCTTCCCTCCCCTCTCTCGCATTCCTCCCCTCCCTTCACCTCCACCGTCTTCCCTCCCTCCCTCCGTTGTCTTCCTCCCCTCTTCCTACAGACCTAAACTCTACCTTCCTCCTTCCCCCCCTTACTGTTTTTTAATCTCCCTCCCCCTCTCTTATTCTTCCCCTCCTTTCCCCTCCAACACTAACCTACCTACCTTTCCCTCTCCCGAATTTCTCCCTCTCTCTCTCCCCCCTCCAACACTACCCTACCACTCCCTCTCTTTCCCAACTTTCTCCCTCCTCCTCCTCCCTTCTTCCTCCCCACCCACCTTCTCCTCCCCCACCCATTGAGTCAACTACAGGTTTGACATACGATAAATCATAGCAGTTCCGCCTCTCTCTCTCTCTCTCTCTCTCCCTCCAAGCTGTTATGCCGGAGAAAGAGGTGGACGGGAGAGAGCAATATTTTTTCTCTTACTATATATATTTTTTTTCCCTCCCCTCTTTCTCTTTCCTTACCTTGCTCCATTCTCCCCTCTCTCCCTTCCCTTGCTGGCCTCCCTTCTCTTCTATCACTTCCTTACGTTCCTTCCCTCTCCCTTCCTCCCCAGGTCCTCCTTCCCTCTCCCTTCCTCCCCAGCTCCTCCTTTGCTCTCCCCTCCCCTTTAATTCCTCCCTTTTTTCCCATAAATTTCCAGACCTTTTTCTCCCTCCCCTCTCTCCTTTCCTCACTCCCATTTCCTCCCATCCCTTCTTCCCTTTCTTCTTTCCTCCCTCCCATTCTTTCTCCCTTCCCTTCCATTCTTTCTCCCCTCCCTCCCTTTCTCCTTTCCTCCCTCCCCCTACTTTTCCTCCCCTCCCCACCGTCCCCTTTCATTCTTCCCTCTGTTCCCTGAACGTCCACGCTTTTTTCTCTCTCCCCCCTTTCTCCCTTTCTCTCCTTTTCTCACTCCCTCTTTTTCTCTCCCCTCCTCCCCCCTAGTTTCCCTCCCCTCCCCCCTCATAATCTTCTCGCGGCCCGACACGACGGAAATGGAATATTTGACTTTTTTCCCCCACGTCTACGTCTGGGTCTTATCTGGCGGGGGGAGGGGGAGGGGAGGAGGACGAGAAATGGGGGAGGGAAGGGAGGGAAATGGGGGAGGGAAGGGGGAAGAAATGGGGGATGGATGGAGGGCAGGGAGGGGTGAAATGGGGGAGGGATGGAAGGGAGGAGAAATGGGGAAGGGACGAAGGGAAGGGGGTGAAATGGGGGATGGATGGAGGGCAGGGAGGGGTGAAATGGGGGAGGGATGGAGAGAAGGGAGGAGAAATGGGGGAGGGACGGAGGGAAGGGGGTGAAATGGGGGAGGGACGAAGGGAAGGAGGAAATAGGGGAGGACCGGAGGGAAGGGAGGAGAAAAGTGGAAGGACGGAGGAAAGGGGGAAGAAAGGGGAAGTGAAAAAATGAAAATAATGTATGACAGATGAAGTGAGGAAAGAAAGAGGGGATTTGGGAGGGGAGAGGATGGAGGATGAGCAGGAAAGGGAAAGGATGAGGGAAGGGGAGAGGATGGGGAGGAGAAGGAAAGGGGAAGGAATGTGAAGGCGAAAGGAATGGAAGGGATAGGAAAGAAAGGGAGGAGAAGGAAAGGGTGAATAATTATAAGAAGGAAGGAGGAAGACAGGAAGAACAAGGAAGGGGAAAGGAAGGAAGAGTAAGAAAGGACAGGGAGAGAAAGAAAAATAAACACAGAAGACATGAGGAGAAGTAAAGGAAGGGATGGGAAAGCAAAGAAGACGAGGAACGAGTGAGAATGGGGAAAGACAAGAAAAGGGGAAAAGAGGAAAAAGGGGAAGGGGAGGGGAGAGGACGGGATGGCATGGGGAGAGAAGGGGAGGAAAGAATATAAGAAAAAGGAAAGGAAGGGAAAAAAAAAAAAGAAACAAGGAAAGAAAATGGAAGAGAGAAAGGACAAGAAGGAGGGAGGAATGAACAGGTGGAGAGAGGAAGGGAAGAAACAGCGAAGGGGAAATGGAATGAGAGGGAAGGAAAAGAAGGGGAAACGGAGAAGATGTGAAGAGGGGAAAGAAGCGTAAAGAGGAGGTAAGGGGGAGAGAAGGATCTGAGGGAAGGCAGAGTGGGGGAGAATGGAGGGGGGGGAAGATGAAGGGGGGGCGGGGAAGAAAAATAAGATAGACTGCATAAAGAAAACATAAAGAGGAAGAGAAGGGGGGAGGAGAGGGAGGGAAAGGGCAGAAAGGATTAGAGGAACCGGAGGAGGAGGAGGAGGAGGAAAGAGGGAAACCAAATGAAATGAAAGACAAGAGCAGAGAAAGAAGAGGAAGAACAACCAATGAAGAGGAAGAAAAACAGATAAACTTAGAGAGAGAGACAGAGAGAGAGAGAGAGAGAGAGAGAGAGAGAGACCAATTATGACACAAGGGGACTAATGTAAAAAAATAATAATAATAATAATGGTCAAGTTGTCTCTCCACCAACCCCTCCTCTGACACAAATACAATAGGATCGTCGGAAAACTTTCAAGGATTATCGGAAATGGACCAACAAAAATGTAAAAATATACTAAATTATGTGCATTAATAAGGGATGTAGGCTAAAGTGCTCCTCTCTCTCTCTCTCTCTCTCTCTCTCAGGGCCAAAAATAAGCATGTACGGTGCGGGATGTTACTGGGAGAGGAAGGAAGGGGAAAAGCCACGGGATGAGAAGGGATGGGAATGGAGAGGAAGAGGTGAGAAGAGAAGAGGAGAGGGGATGGGAGGGGAGGGGAGGGGAGGAATGGAAAGGGAAGGAACTGAAGGGAAGGATAGCACAAGAGGAGAAATGAAGATAATAAGAAACAGGAAACAGAAGAATATGAAGACGAAGAAAGAAGGAAGACAATGGTAAAGAAAAATGGAAGGAAGGAAGGAACAGAAGGGCTGGATGGAAAGGCAGACAGACGTGATTACAAGAAAAAGATAAATATGGATTTAATGGAGAAGAAAACACGAGGAAGAAAAAATAAAAATATAAAGGTGAAAACCGGAAGGAGGAAGAAGATTAGTAAATGAGAAAAAAGGAAGATGAAGAAAAAAATAAAGATAAAGTTGGAGTTACCGGAGAAGAAAAGGTTAACAGGAGGAGGAAGAGAAGAGTGGGAAGGAAGATGGCAAAGGGATACGTAGGTAGGAAAGAATAAAGACGGAAGTAAAAAGGGAAGTGAAGGAAAAATAAAATAGGGAGAGAACAGAGACGAAAAAGAAAGAAAAAAATAATAAAAACCATTGAAAAAGCAGGGAGAAAGAGAGAGAGAGAGAGAGAGAGAGAGAGAGAGAGAGAGAGAGAGAGAGGAAAACGCCTTCGCAGAGACCATATGGGAGGAGGGAGGGAGGGAGGAAAAGAAGGTGGCAGGGAGAGATAAGGGGAGGAAATGAGGCGTGAGGTAGGAGAGATAAATATGAGAGAGAGAGAGAGAGAGAGAGAGAGAGAGAGAGAGAGAGAGAGTGTGTGTGTGTGTGTGTGTGTGTGTGTGTGTGTGTGTGTGTGTGTGTGTGTGTGTGTGTCGGTCATAAACATAACAGACCACGGACCCTACTATATATATACGCCGAGAGAGAGGGGGAGAGAGAAAGAGAGAGAGAGAATTTCAGTTATATAAGACAACACAGGCCTCACTGTGTGTGTGTGTTGGAGAGAGAGAGAGAGAGAGAGAGAGAGAGAGAGAGAGAGAGAGAGAGAGAGAGAGAGAGAGGCGCAGTCTCGCAGCATGGTGTCGCATGCGGTCTTAAGGGGAAGAAGGGAAGGGAGGAAGGAGGGGGGGGGAGAGAAAAGGAAGGAGGGGAAGGAATGCGTGAAATTTCAACGAGAGGGGAGAAAGGGAAGGAGGGAGAGGAAAGGGGAAGGGAGGAGGAAATGGGATGGACTAGTGGAGGGAAGGGGGGAGGGAGAGGGAGAGGGAAAGAGGAAGGAAGGAGGAAATTGGATGGATAAATGGAAAGAGGGAAGGAAGGATGGAATGGGGAGGAAGGAGGAAGACAGGGGATGGAAACGAGAATGTGGGATGGGTAGATGGCGAGAGTGGAAAGGAGGAATGAAATGAAGGAAAGGAGAGGGAAAAAAGGAAAGGAGGGGAGGAAAAGAGAGAGAAAGGGGAAGGAAGAGGCGAGAAAAAGGGAGAAGAGGGCAGGGAAGAAAGTGAAAAAGGGAAAGAAGGAAGAAAAACTGAAAGGGAAAAAATGGCAGAACGCGGGGAAGGAAAACAGGGAGAAGGGCGAATTAGGGAGAATGGAGGGAGATAAAAGAGAAGGAGGAAAAAGAGAGAAGGTAAGAAAAAGGACGAAAATGAGAAAGATGAGACGGCAGAAGGATGGAAGGAAAGAGGGAGAAGGAAAAGGGAGAAAAAAAAAGGAGAGAAAGGAGGAAAGGGTTGTTTCTTGGAAGAGAAAGACGAGATGAGAGAGAGAGAGAGAGAGAGAGAGAGAGAGAGAGAGAGAGAGAGAGAGAGAGTCACTGTAACGGGGGTGAAGATGGTCATGTAACCCGGATACAATGAACAACCCCGCTACTTCCCTCCTCCCCCAAACGAGAGAGAGAGAGAGAGAGAGAGAGAGAGAGAGAGAGAGAGAGGATAGAAGAAAGGCAAAAGGAAGATAGAAAGGCGTGATGAGAACAGAAGGATAAAGGGGATGAGTGATGAAAAAAGCGAGGGATGAGGGAGGGTAGGGAAGATGAAGGAAGGAAAGAAGGAGGGGAGGCAGGAAGGAATGGAAGGGAACAAGGGAAAGTAGAAAAGGCGACGAAAGAGGAAGGGAAGGGAAGTGGGAGAGCAGGACAGAAGGATGAAAAGATGGAAAGGAAAGAAGGAATGATGGAAGCGAGGGAAGGGAAGAAGGAAGGAAGCAGAGGGAGGGAGATGACCAGAGGGGAAGAGGGGAGTGAAGGGAGTGATGATGGTGGTGGGAGGGGGAGGGAGGGAGAGACTGGTAGAGAAAACGAAAAACGGAAATACGCGAAAAAAAAAAAAAAAAAACAGGCAAAAACAGGTCCGGAAATAATCAACGCAAGAAAAAAAATAGGACTAAAATATATTCTTAAAATCAACTAATAAAAAAAAATAAAAGAGCAGAAATAAAAATATATAAAAAAATCGAAAAATAGTGTACTCACCCAATATGCATAAAGTTAATGGAACCCGAGCAAATGACCTGACCCTTACCTGAAAAAAAAAAAAAATCATGAGTTAAACGAATATACAGAAATAAATTACTCTCTCTCTCTCTCTATCCATCCTTCCATCCATCAATCTATCTCACTGCCTGATGAATAGGATGTTTTAAAATGAAAACGGAGGGAAGGGGAAGTTAGCAGGTAAAAAGGATGAATGTTATATCAGAAAAGCCAGACAGACAGTGTTGTAAGAAGACAGGTTGTTACGAGGAAAATAAAATGAACGTCAGAAGGAAAAAACAGAGATTGGAAGATTTTCGTTTAAAAAAAAAAGTATAACAAACAATGGAAAAACATAAAGGAAAAAGGAATATCGCAACTCTTACCACAATATCAACAAAGATATTCCGTAATGCCATCACAAATACCCATGAAAATACAGAATCAACACAATACATTCGCCAAATCAGCATTTAATCCATAACTGAATGTAGTATATAAGCCTCAATGTAAACAAAAGCCGTGATTGGTCGAGCCCTCTGACGTCACTGCTGCATGTAAATAAAGGCTCTGATTGGTCAAGTCCCCGTGACGTCATGGGCTAAGCCACGCCCGGTCAGCTGCTCCGCCTGGCTTTGTTTACATCCAGCGAAGCGTTTGATTCAGTGAGTGAGACTATTTTTCTCCCCAGAAATTTTAGAGTTTTTCTGCGTTTTTCCCACAGTATCTTCGTGAAATAAAGAAAAAAATATACTTCTCTGTTTTTATATGAGAAAGACAGCCACTCGAGCTAATTTTGCATTTCTTTTTTTTTTACACATGGAAGAAATACTTAATACACTACACGCTGTTATGACTCAGCTGAATAAAAGTTTGGCGTCAGCTGGAATCAAATACTAAAACTGTTCTGGAATAGACAGGATTAATGATGACAATTTTAACTCATGCACCTCCCACTCACTCAGCTGAATAAAACCACCTGGCAACTGTGTGTGTGTGTGTGTGTGTGTGTGTGTGTGTGTGTGTGTGACTCTGGACAAAGGATTCACAGCCCGTTCCTTGAGGCCCACCAGTCCTCCTATATGCCACACACTTTCACATGTCACTGCTACGGCGCTAACACCCACCATCCATATTGAATACATGTTTGGGCTGTCTCACACAGGACTGGTGTATTGGTATTAACGGAGATGTTTTTAAGAGATGTCAATGGGTCTTACGGTAAATAAGTAAAGTTTCCTTCGGCCATGAGTGTCAAGTCAAATTCAAATAATTCACATGAGTTAAGGACATCAGAAAATATATGCTCAGTTTATGATATATTGCTATGAGTTTCTGGCATGAGAAAGACAGGTACTTGAGAGCTGAAATGTATATACCGAAAAAAAATAAAAGTATGGGAATGTGGAATGGTAAACAAAAAAAGAAATGCACTAAAAGGTGAATGTTCCCACTCCTCGTAAAAGTTTTTAAACTCTACGCATTCGGTTGTCACACTTCACTAACTACGTGTATGTATGGTCTGACTTCTGACCCTATAAACCCTTTTCAAATGCCTAAATCCAAAAAAAAATGAGGAGTCAGGGGTATTTGCCCAAAAAAACAAGTGTACCATGAATGAAGAAAACTCAAGAAATGAGGGAATGGCATCAAGCAGAGAAACGTCTGAAAACAAAGAAGGAAGAAAGAAACAAGGATAACACTGAGCAGATACAGTACGACCATCATCACAGCGTGGAGACCATAAATATTTTTTTTTATAGATCGAATACATACGGGATATACAGTATACTTGAGTTATACTTCATGTAATTCCTGAGTTTCTGACTTAAAAAAAAATTAATAAACAGTTGAGAATTTCACCAGTATTACACACGTGTGTGTGTGTGTGTGTGTGTGTGAGAGAGAGAGAGAGAGAGAGAGAGAGAGAGAGAGAGAGAGAGAGAGAGAGAGAGAGAGAGAGAGACGGAAGGAGACACGAAATTAGAGGGAAGTGAAAATGATGAGAGAGTACGGTGCAGCAGGGTAGAGAAAGAGGTGAAGGAGAGAGGAGGGAAGAAAAATGATAAAGCAATTAATATTTCCCCTAAACGACTCTCTCTTTCTCTCTCTCTCTACAATAATGAACTGGATATTTCTAAGAAGGAAAGAAGGAAGGGAAGGGTCTGCTAAATCTTCTTTTTCTCTATCAATCCCTGCCTTCCTTCTTTTCCTCCCTCCCTCCTAATATTCTCTCTCTCTCCCTCTCTCATCAATCCCTGCCTCTCCTCTTTCCCTCCCTCTCCCTCCCTCCCTCCACTTGGTAGTTTATTATGCAAATTGGGCTAGCTCTTATCTACCTCCCTCACGCGTCTGGTAGATGTGAAATAGACAGGTACAGCCGAGGGTAGAAGTAGGCAGTTTATGGAGAGTAGGGCTGAGAGGAGACGTGAATGAGGCTACAAGTAGACGGTAGACGTGGAGTACAGATATAGGGCGGGCGATAGATAGAGTAGAATGCTGTTGAAAAGAAACGCAACTACATAAATAAAATAAAAGTTGGCGAATGCTGGGTAGACAATGTTAATGGGATGGCGTAAATGGAAGATGAAAAAATGGAGTTGAAAGTAGGCGTCGATTGAACAAGCAGGTAGAGTTAATTGTATATAGGGTTAGCAGGTGAAGAAAAATAAGCTTAAAAGGAGAGAGAGAGAGAGAGAGAGAGAGAGAGAGAGAGAGAGAGAGAGAGAGAGAGAGAAAGAGAGAGAGAGAGAGAGAGAGAGAGAGAGAGAGAGATCAAGCACAAGATTAATGTGTTTACGTATATGTGTGCGTGTGAATGTGTGTGTGTGTGTGTGTGTGTGTGTGTGTGTGTGTGTGTGTGTGTGTGTGTGTGTGTGTGTGTGTGTGTGTGTGTGTGTGTGGTGTTTGTTATTACAGGCGACTTGACCTTACCATTGTGCTCTTGTTTAGATGTGTGTGTGTGTGTGTGTGTGTGTGTGTGTGTGTGTGTACATCTAAGAAGTTTTCTGAGGAACACACACACACACACACGTTTCTGTTGCAAAAACTTGCGAAAACAGTTGGTGTGAAATGTGCAATAACAATTCTCTCTCTCTTTCTCTCTCTCTCTCTCTCTCTCCAATTTTCACATTCCTTTCACTCATTTTTGCCTAATCTTTTATTAACCCCCTCCCCCCTCTCTCTCTCTCTCTCATATTACTGAATTATTCCGTGTAAACGTTTACTTCAACTATCCACCCTACTTCCTTGCTTTTTCTTACTTTCTTTCTCTCACTTTTTTCACTTTATTTTTTCTTTCTTAACTTTAGCCTACCCAATTTCCTTCTGTCTTTCCCTTTCCATTATTTTCCTTCAGTCTTCCTTATTCTTTCCTTCTCTACGTTCATCCACCCTTCCTTCTCTTCCTTCCACTCACCCTTCCTTCCTTCCCTTGCCTATCTACTTTCCTTCTGACTCTTCCTTTCCATTATTTTCCTTAGGTCTTCCTTACTCCTTCCTTCCCTCCATTCATCCATCCTTCCTTCCTTCAGTCTCTCTACCTTCTTCCTTCTTATCCTTCCAAGTATCCGTCCTTCCTTCTTTCCCATTCCCTATGTCATTCCTTCTCTTTTCCCTTCCTTCCATCCATTCCTCACCTTTCCCATTCTCCATCCTTCCCTCCCTCCCTTCCTTCAATAAGTATATCCTTCCTTCATAAATTATCTTCACTTTCTCTTCCTACTTTTTTCTTTCATTTATTCCTCCCACTTCCCTTCCTTCAACCTTCAAAAATTCGTCCATCTCTCTCATGATACTTCCTTCCTCCCTTAAAAAGTAATTCTCTCTCTCTCTCTCAGCAGGTGGTTGGGTCCAGTATTGTAGCAGGATGTCCTAATTGAGAATACATGTCTCCTCTGTCCAGAAAAGTGGCAGGCAGGGAGGGAGGAAGGAGGGGAGGTAAGGAAGGTGGGCGAAGGAAAGGAGAGAGGGAGGGAGTGGGGGAGGAAAGGAAGGTGAAAGAAAGGGGAGGGAGGGAGGGAGGGAGAGGGAAAAAGTAGATGAGAGGGGAGAAAGGTTGCTAAAAGGTAAGTAGTGGGTGGGTGGGTAGGTAGGTAGGTAGGTAGATAGATAGGTAGGTAGGTAGGTAGATAGATAGATAGATAGATAGATAGATAGGTAGGTAGGTAGGTAGGTAGATAAACAGATAGACAGACAAGTAGGTAGGTAGGTAGGTAGGTAGGTAGATAGATAGATAGATAGGTAGATAGATAGATAGATAGATAGATAGGTAGGTAGTTAGGTAGATAAACAGATAGACAGACAAGTAGGTAGGAAAGATGGGAGGCATGGAAAGAGGAGGAATGAAAGGAAAAGGGTAAGAAGGAAGAGTTGAAAGCTGGGAAGGAAGGAAGGTGAGAAATTTAGGATGGTAGAGGAATGGACAAAAAAAAGTTACAATGATGGTATGGATGGATGAACAGGAAGGAAGGCATAAAAGCAGGAAGGAAAAACCGGGGTAAGGGAAAGAAAAGGAAGGATGGATGAGTGAGGAAGACGAATGGAGGGGAGAGTCGCTGAAGGAAAGCAAAGAGGAAGGTGGGATGGAATGCTGAGGGAGGGAGAAGGGAAAATAAGGTAGGGAGGAAAGAATAAGGAAGGAGGAAGGATGTGGGAGAGGTGGAGGGGAGTGTACAATGGAAGGGGGGAGGGGGGGAATGGGTTATCAAAAAGGCAGAAAAAGAGGGTCATACTAAACTGAAAAGTCGAAAAAAGAGGGTGAAGAAAACAGAAAGGGAAGGCAGAGAGAGAGAGAGAGAGAGAGAATGGCAATACACATGTCAACAGAGGTTTTTACTACGGCTTGTGTCAACACTGTTCTGAGGCACCAGAGCCACCACGCAGGCAGGGAGGGTGGCAGGCAGGCTGGGAGGGTGGATGATAGGCAGGCAGGAAGATGGGAGGAGGGCAGGGAGGCAAGTTGGATGCTAGGCAGACAGGGAGGGAGGGTGGCAGACAGGGAGGATGGGAGGCAGACGAGAAAGCGGGGAGGATGGGAGGCAGGCAGGGTGGATGGGAGACAGGCAAGGAGGATGCTAGGCAGGCAGGGAGGGTGAGAGACAGGAAGGAAAGGCAGACAGGCAGGAAAGGAGGCAGGCAGAAACGGAGACAGGCAAGAAGGAAGGCAGACATGGGTACAGGGAAGAAGTTAGGCAGACAGGGAAGCAGGAAGGAGGGGATGCAGAAAGGCAGGCAGTAACAAACGTAGGAACACAAGAAGGAAGGGAGCAGTGCAGGGAAGGCGGTAGGGAGGAAGACAGGAAGAGAGGGTGGCAAAGAGAAAGGAAGACAAGCAAGAAGAAAGGAGGTGAAACTACGCAGAACAGTAGGTAGGAAGACAGGGTGGTGAAGGGGAAGGGGAAGAGGAAGAGAGACAGGGGTGAGGGTAGGTAGGCAAGGAGGCAGGCAGGGTAAGAGACAGTGGAAATAGGCTGGAAGGTAGGGTAGTAGCAGGGAGGAAGGGAAGAAGTCAAGAAAAGGGACAATAGAGGGAAACAGAGAGGAGACAGGAAGAATAAGGGACTACAAATGAATACAAAGATTACAAAGGCAAACACCAACATGACTGAATGAAGGAAGAAATGAGGAAGGAGTAAAAGAGTGAAAGAAGAGAAGGAATGAAAGCAGTAAAAAAGCAAGTGAAAGAAGGGATGAAAGCCTGAATGAAGTAAGGTCAAAGAGGAAAGAAGATGCATTTCCTTCTCGTTAATGGTCCGCTGGGAGAGTAAGCGAGAGTAAGACGAAGGAAGGAGGGAAGGAGGACGGAAGGAAGGAAGGAAGAAGGGAGGAAAAGATGGAAGGGTGAAAACAGAAAGAAAGAATATAATATGTGAGGCGACTGAATAAATCAAGGAAGGACGGAAGGGAAAGGAAGGAAGTAAAATGAAAAGAAGAAAGGAAGGGGGAAGTTAAGCAAAGATGGAAAGGTGACGAAGAAAATGAAAATGAAATACACATGAGGTGAAGGAAGACAGAAGGTGGGAAGAGGGAGGAGGTCAAAAGGAATGAACGAAGGAATGAAGGAAAGGAAAAGAAGGAAGCATGAAGGGCAAGAGAAGGAAGGGAAGGAAAGTGAGGGGAGAGATGAATGGGAAGGTGAAGAAAATAAGGGAGAGACGGAAGGAGTGATGGATATGACAGATGGGTGAAGGAAGGAAGGATGGAAGGAGTGAAGGAAATGAAAGATGGACGAAGGAAGCAGAGAACGAGAGGCACAAATATAAAGGAATGAAAGGGGGGATGGAGAAAAGGAAGAAATAGAAAGAAAGGATAAGTAACGAAGGTACGAACGGCAAAGTGAAAGAAGAATAGAAAGGAGGGAAGGAAGAGATGGATAGATGGGTGAATGAAGAAAGGAAGAAGGAAAGCGTAAAGGAAGGACGACAAGAAGGAAAGGAGGACGAGAAAGAAGGAAAGGAAGGAAGGAGAGAGGGAAAGACACAAAGGCAGAGAGATGAAGGATATCTAATGGCCTAGAAAGATGAGCTGGTCAAGAGGAAACGCAAACACATTAGAAAAGCAATGATGATGATAATAATAATAATAATAATAATAATAATTCAGCTTCAGGATGGTCTTACTAATATTCTTGGCACATGTTTTTAATCCTCTTTCCATAATAAACACCAACGTTAAATCTATAAATACAAAAAGGCATAACCTAATAATTACTTCCTGCATTTACTCCTCCCTTCTACCAAAACATGTTACTGAAATCTCTCCTCACTATCTGCTTAAATAGTTCAAATTTATCTTTCAACATGACGTTATATAAGATTCCTAATATTATGCATTGATCTGTACACTGTTTTCTAGACTCTCTCTCTCTCTCTCTATCCAGACACCAAAACTGCACTTCACACTTCAAATGTGGTCTCACTTTAGATACAACTGAAAAATTACCACAGTACATATTATCAAGTATTCCATTTGTTTCAAGACTCTGTTAACTTATGACACTGAATATTACAACATAGGCACTCTACTACACTAATGTCTACTATATTAAACGGTTACCAATTCTGCCTTTTACATTTCTTACTTATTCTGAACCATAAACTTACATCACATCTCTCCAACAGGCTCGCCCATTTTAATTAATTTATACCTGTGTCCATTAACCCCTTCAGTACGAGGACATCATTAATTTACTGGTTGCTACTTCCAGAAGAACTAATTCAGCTTAAATCAGATATATCAAACAAGCAGAGTTAAATATAAGCTTCAGCAACCTCTTCAAGCCGACGATGTATTTCTCATTTTCTTCGTGTCATATTCAATCTATCTTTTACAGCACAAGCGAGATTTTTTTTTTTTTCCCCACTGGGAAGGTTAAATACATTCTTCAACAACAACAACAGCCCTTTCAATTCAAGGTCTCTCCTTACTGGAATAAAATATGTATTAATAAAGTATGAATAAAGTATGAATGATGAGTGAATGGAAGCGTGGCCCACTGGGCCTGTGTGGACGTTGCTACTCCTCACCTTGCCCTAGCGTGGGAAAGATCCCGATGATGATAATGATAAACCAAAAAAATAAATAAATAAATAAATAAAATAAATAAATAAAACCAGGTCACCAAACTTGCGGGATAAATTATTCAGCGTATGGAAGCATGGATAATAAAATAATATCTTTAAAAATAATCTAAATAATTACAAGTAATAA
The DNA here is from genome assembly GCF_032717465.1 of Coenobita brevimanus. Lineage (NCBI taxonomy): Eukaryota > Metazoa > Arthropoda > Malacostraca > Decapoda > Coenobitidae > Coenobita > Coenobita brevimanus. The sequence continues at coordinate 37,759,397 of NC_137015.1, forward strand.
ATAATCTAAATAATCCATAATATAAGTAATCCATAATAACCTAAACAATAAATAATTATCTAAACGTTAAATCTAAATAATAATAATAAAAATATCAAGCAATTATTATCAGGTCATAGGTCGCCAGGTGGGATTAAAATTCATTAGCCAGTGCATCTGCGTCCCTTTAAATGTGTGTCCCTTTAAATAAGAGAATGAAGGTGCTCTCAGATGGCTGGTACAATCCTGTGTTGGGTTAATGAGTCGAGCACAGCAGGTAAGGGAGAGGGTAGACAGGAAGGGAGGAGAGGTGAGAGGAGAGAGGAAGGGAAGAGAAGTAAGAGGAAAAGGGGAGAGAGGTGAGAGAAGAAGAAAGAAAGGGAAGAGAGGTGAGAGGAGAAAAAACGTGACAGAGGTGGTGAGGAAGAGAAGAGAGATGAAAGGAGGAAGGGAAGAGAGTTGAGAGAAGAGAGGAAGAGAAGGGCGAGAGAAGAGGAGAGGAAGGGAAGAGAGGCGTGGAAGAAGATATGATGGGAAGAGAGGAGAACTGAGAGAGGTTGAGGGAGAGAGGATGGGAAGAGACGAGAGAGGAGAGGACAGAAAACAGAGGGATGGAAGAAGAGAGGCATGGAGGAAGGAGAAGAGAAGAGACAGAGGCTAAGACGAAGTGTACAGAGGCATGAAGGGAGAAGGAGAACGGAGAGATGGAGGGGGAGATGGAAAAAAAAAAAACATGAAGAGAGGAAGGGAAGAGAGGAATGAGAACAGAAAGGGATGAAGGAAGACAAGAGAAGGGGGGCAGAATGAAGAAGCAGATGGGAGCAGGGGTGGACAGAAAAGGTGAGAGAAAAAAAAGACATAAAGGAACCAAATATGAGAGGAAAGATGATGGTAGAGAGTAGAGATGGAGGGAAGAGAGATGAAGGAAAGAAGTGGAGGGCGAAGGGAGAGCCTGAGGATGAAAGGAGAGATGGAGGAAGCGAGGAGGGCTGCCGCAAGAAAGTAGGAAAGAAAGATGGAGAGGAGGGAAGACGATGAACGGCTCAGCTCAAGAAACTGTTAATGTAGCCAAAATTAATCGTGAAAACCACCACTGCAGAGAAGGTGATGAAGAATTTTATTATTCCTTTACTACCACGTCCTCCCCAAGTTGAATAAAATCGTCCAACGTCAGGAGGAATTAAAAATAAATAAATTGTGATCGGAAGTCATTATCGAGTGAGGGGGATGATGGAAAATGACTCCCCTTCCACACCATGTCCTTCATAAGCCTGGTACAATAGTCTAACAATAGTCACGAAATAGTACAATAGACCAATAACAGCAAAAAAAATGGTACAATGGTCTAACAATAGCCAAAAATATGATACAAGAATGATAACAGCCAAAAATGGTACAAGTCTAACAACAGCCCAAAAAAGGAGAAAAGAGGAATAAAAAATCAAAGAATCGTCAAATCATCAGGCAGGAAATAAGGAAAAGAAAAAAAGGAAAAAAAGGAGCACAAGCATTTGGAAGGGATTAAAAAGCCAGCTAAACCAACCCCTCGAAATCGGTGACATTTTTATTCTCTTCCTGTTTCCTCCAGACGATTTGAACTAGAGGGAGTAATCAACCCATCTCAAAAACATAAACCTTACCCTAAATTGGAAAAAAAAAATGGTCGTCTGGCAGAATGATGGAGAAAACGTACAATTAAGTCACCGAAATGTAGTGCTCAAAGGTCCCGAGCCCAGACGATTTATTTTTGCTACTGTCAGACGATTTTCACATCCGTAGGGAAGCCTTTATTCTTTCTACCACCAGACGATTTCAGACGATTTTACTCCGGCAGTGAGGGAGTGAAGGAATATCTATCTATTTATTTACCTATCTATTGTCACCTGTAATAAACGTGACTCACCTGGCCTGGCCCACCTGTTCGATAACCTTACCTGGTACCAACCCAACCTTGAAGGAGAACTGGCACGGTCAGATTAGCTCACCTCTCTCTCTCTCTCTCTCTAAGCCTGAGTATGCAGGGTGGCAACACAGTGATTCTCTCTCTCTCTCTCTCTCTCTCTCTCACACAATTCCCTTTTCCCTTCTCACTCCTCCTCCAACTTTTACTTCCACGCCCTCTCACTCCTATCCAGTCTCACACTTTCACTTCCTCTCACCCATTCTCTTTCTCCAACTTCCAAGTACTCTCTCTCTCTCTCTCTCTCTTACACACACACACACACAATCAAACGCGACGCCCCAGGATAGCTTTATATTACATCCTCCCTCGTCTTGTCATCACCATCATCACCACTACTATCATCGTCTGTCATCACAATACCATCTCTCATTATCATCACCATCAACAATATCACCACCACTACCATCGGTCCATATCATCACCATTATCAGGATCACCACCATCATCACTATCACCATCACTACCATCGGTCCATATCACCATCATCACCCAAACCCAAACTGGACATTTTCATAGGATTTTAGACCAGACCACAGTTCCTTTTTCTCCACCCAGTCATCACCACCATTCATCATCTTCAGCATCACCATCATCCCCACTACCATCAACACTATTATTATCATCACCTCCACCATCAATACCATCACCACCACTAGCACCACCATCAACGCCCTCATCATCATCATCATCATCACCACCAACATCACTATCATCATCACTAAGACACCACTATAATCCTAACCTAATTCCACACATTTCCATAAAATTTAGGCCGCAGCTCAACTCTATTCAGCCTGTCAACACTACCATCATCATCACTATCACTCTGTCCATCATCACTATCATCATCAACACATCACCTACTACCATCATCATCCTTATCACCATAAACATCACAATCATTCCAACCACCGCCATAATCACCATCACTATCATCATCATCATCACATCACCCACTACCATCATCATCCTTATCACCATCAACATCATAATCATTCCCACCACCACCATCATCACCACCACCACCACCCTAACCCAATTTCCTCCGCCAGCCTATGTGTGTGTGACTCTTTCCACATTTACATATCGTTAGGGACACCAACCCCTTCACTCCAATGACGCGTTATATATTCCTCCAAACTCCAGACGATTTCCCTCATCTTAACCCCTTAAATCCCGTAACGCCATTTATGTATTTATTTATTCATTTGTATTATTGCCTATTCTTGCTACATCCAGACGATTTATTTACCCAAGATGAATAAAATCGTCTGTAAATGGGAAATAACAGAAAATTTGATCATCAGCGAGAAGGGGTTGAAAAGGTTGTGCACTGGGGGATTGGGAAGGGCTGTATCAACCCCTCATACTCTCAATCCATCTCCTGGGCTGAATAAAATCGTCTGGAGGCAGCACGAATAAAAATAGTATAGGGGGGGATTTGTGCACTGAAGGAATTAATCGTTAAAATACATATGTAATACTTTCGATATATAAAAGATTTAGATCATATTTTGTAAATCTTTTCTTGGTGTCTATTAACAAACCATGACGGTGGTGTGTGTGTGTGTGTGTGTGTGTGTGTGTGTGTGTGTGTGTGTGTGTGACAGAGAGAGAGAGAGATGGCAGAAGTGGGTGGGGGGAGGTCACTGTGGGAGGGAAAGGAGGGAGGAGATAGTAATAATTGTGGGAAAAGGGGAGAGGGGTACGAGGGAGGGAGGGAAAGAGATCAGGAGGGAAGGCGTGACAAACGGAGGGAGGAAGCCAAAAGAAGCGAGGGGAGAGAGGGAGTAGGAAGAAGAGAGGGAGGGATGGAGAGAATAGAGAGCGGATGGAAAGAAGACAGAGGAATGGAAGGAGGGAAGCTGAAGAAAGCGGGAGGAAGGAAGACAATGAGTGGCAGAGAAGGAGGGAGGGAGGGAGGAGGGAGCACCAGATGACGACAGATCAGATTACAGCTCATTTTTTTCCTGCCTCTCTCTCTCTCTCCTCTTGTAACCTTATTAACATCATTACCGCACCATTCTTTTCTGTCATCCTTTTCTCCTTCCATCTTTTCTTTCTCACTTCATACCTTTCTCTTTTCTTTAATTTTCTTCTATCCCTTTATTTATTTATTTATTTTTTTTTCGTTTTTCCCACCTCGCCCTTCCTTCCACTTTTCTGCTTCTTCTTCTTCTTCATTCCTCGTTTTCTTCTTCCTTTCTTCCCCTTGTCTTCAGTCGTATCAAATCTCTCAACCGTATCTTGTTTCTTTTCCTTTCCAAGCTATCCAATTTCTCTCCAAATTTACTCAATTTATTTATTTAACTGGTCAATTTGCCGTTTCGTACAACCATGGAATTTTAAAAAGAAAATTTGTTTTTTAGTGTTTTTTTTTTTGTTGTTGTTGTGGTTCGATCGATTTTGAACCTAGAACCTGTCGCAAATGAACCGGTAACCCCCCCCCCGACGATAATGAGGGGCCGGTGGGGAATCGGTTGTTCTGGATGGGGGGAGGGGGGGGGGAAACGGTTGAAGCGGTTTATCTGCGGTAAATCTTAAGGCCAAAATCTACCGAATCAACAAAAAACACCAGGAAAACATTCCTACTTGAGGGGCTCCGCCTCCCCTAACCCTCCCATTCCGATATTAACCGAGCTAATCGCATAACTAACCTTCCTTGAAAATACGTAAATCTTACTTTACTGTTTCAAAGCCAATGGTTGCGGTTCTTGGATGTCGGAGCCTTCTCGACTGAACGGAACTGGAGGCAGACTGGAAGCAGTTCTCAATTTCTTGGACTGAGAAGAGTAAGCGTCCACAGTACCATGCATGTTTGTCTTTTCGGTAAATTTACACTTTGGACAGTCAACATACTGTATGTTGGTGGAATTCCACGCAATTTAAAAAAAAAACAAGCGCTACATCGTCCTACTTGTAAAAACGCTTCACGAAATCCAAGTAGCTGCAGCAACAACCACATTCCGCAGCCATCTTTGAACTGAATTCAGAATTTCAGATCCGGCTTTCATCAACACATGTTGACATAGGTGCCACGTGACTCAGATCTTCAAATCGGATTGGTCGGCGTTCCCGCATTTTTACCCGCCAAAAACCCTGCCCAGGTCCCAAGCACGGCCACAGCAACGTTTTACTTACTAATGTTAATAATCATCAGCCACGATTATGTATTTAGTAAAAACGACAGTGGAAGGTGAGATGTGTTTACTGTCGAAAGGAAATTTCATGGTTCCTGATTGTACGGAACGGCAATTTGTCCATTTATTATCTTGTCACTTCATATCTTAATTACTTATCTACTCGGCTAATTATCTATCTTTATATACAGTATGTGTCTCTACTACAGAACATCAGTCTCTCTCTCTCTCTCTCTTATAAATCCCTCACAATCGCTTACGGGGCAAAACTCATCAGCAGAACCTTAACTCATTCTCCAGGGAGGGAGGAGGGGAGAGGGAGAAAAGGAGGGAGAGACGGAGGGAATGGAAAGAGGAGGCGAGAGGGAGAAAAGGAGGGGATGAATGGAGAGAGGAAGGGAGAGGGAGAAAAGGAGGGGGGAGAGACGGAGGGAGGGAAGAAACAAGAGTCAAGGAGGAAGGGAAAGAAAAAAAAAAGAGACAAGGAGGAAAGGAAGGAGAGAAGGAAGAAGAGAGTGAAGGAAGAGGGATGAGAGAGGAAAATAATATAAATGGAAGGCGAGATAGGAAAAAAGGAAGGGGTCGGGGAGCAGGAGGGGAAAAGAGAAGGAGGTGGAGGAAGAGAGAAAGAAGAATGACAAGAAGAGGAAAAAATCTTGAAAACTCCATATCTTAATCTTAATCTCTTGTTATTTACAAACGAGTTCTTTCTCTCCCTCTCTCTCTCTCTGGATTAGGGAGACTGCATACCGCCGTAAGTAGGTATAGGCAGAGGTTAGATAATCCCTCTCTAACCCCTTGTACGGGGGATTTGTGTGCTACTTAATCCTGTTGAGAGAGAGAGAGAGAGAGAGAGAGAGAGAGAGAGAGAGAGAGAGAGAGAGAGAGAGAGAGAATTCCTTACCTCATCCCTTTAGTATTCCTGCCTAAGTCTGTCTTCTACTTGCTTCACTCCCTCCCTGCCTCACCCCCACCTGCCTAACCCATCTCATTAACTCTAAACTTTCTCACACCTGACTCGCTTGTTTTCCCACTTTCTAACTTCCTTGCCTCACCCTGCTTCACTCTGCTTCACCCTGGCTCACTCTGCTCTACCCACTCCACTCTCCTTCACCCTGGCTCACCCTCCTTCACCCTGGCTCACTCTCCTTCACCCTGGCTCACTCTCCTTCACCCTGGCTCACTCACTTTCACCCTGGCTCACCCTCCTAACCCTGCTCTTCCTAGCCATCATACTTTTCATTCTAACTCACTAATATCTGACTTACTCATTCTGCCTCCCTCCAGCCTACCTCACCCCCATCCTCCTCATCCTCACCCTGCTTCACCCCAACCCTGCCTCAACCCGACTATGCCTCGACACCACCACCCCGCCTCATCCCATCCCTGCCTCGCCGTATGGGACGAAGGCTCAAGGGATTCATTTAATGTCTTTGTACTTATTTTTTTTTTCTCTCTCACACACACACACACACACACACACACACACACACACACACACACACACACACACACACACACACACACCTAATTAAAAAAAAAATCAAATATATAACAAATCGGGACATAACAACAAATTAAATCAATCCGGCAAAAAATTCATGCTCTGATACAAAGACCATTTCCATTACGATATTGTAAACACATTAATTGGCTGATATTTTAATGGTATACTAAAAATTATTATGGTGACTCATCTGGAGAGCGTTTGTGCGTGGTGTGTGTGTGTGTGTGTGTGTGTGTGTGTGTGTGTGTGTGTGTGTGTGTGTGTGTGTGTGTGTGTGTGAGAGAGAGAGAGAGAGAGAGAGAGAGAGAGAGAGAGAGAGAGAGAGAGTTTCAAACATAATATAAACAAAAATACATCCTGAATAATTATCAAAAATTAATTCGTAAATAACCAAACATATAAGCAAAATATACTGGAATCCCATATTTTCAAGAAACTCTCCCTTAACGCATAAAATTAATATTTTTACTAATACTTTCAATCCCACCGTGATACTATACTGAACATCATTTCTACTACAAATAACTCTCTCTCTCTCTCACATACACACACAAATATTAAACGAAAAGCGCACACCAAACACGAGACAAAAATGGCACCCCAAGTCACGTGGTCGCCCAGGGGGATCAGCTGACGGATGTAAACAATGCGGCGTGGTTGCCCGGGTGGCCGCCAGATGGAAGCATGTGGGTGAGGCGCGGCAAATTTAAAGAGGGGGTGAATGCCAAAGAGAACGACGGATATTTATTGACGTGACAGAGGACGTTGGAGAGGGAGAAAATTATGTAAAATAGGAAATACCCAACACTTACTTCTGGCACACAAATCGCGTAAATGTTCTTAATATGTCGGGTTTCTTGAGACAACTTGTACACTACTGAATCTGCTTATTATCAATGTGGTTTAAGACATCATTCATATTTTTGCTGCCACTAAACTATTTCCATCAGAACTGGTGATTCCAGGTAGTGAAGGGGTTAATAAACTTTCTCAAAATCTGAATAAAATCGTTTGGGTGTAGCAAGAGTAATCACACACACACACACACACACACACACACACACACATACACACACAGTCACCGGGGTTCTGGGGTAAACATAACGAATAACTCAAAAAAAGAAAATAAATAAATAAATAATCACAACGGGGTGGCTGCAACCTTTCCCTTAACCCTCCGACAATGCAAAAAAAAAAAATCATAACCACGTATTTATCTTTATCATTATTATTATTTTTTTCAAAGGTCAAAGGGCAGTATTAGTGGTGCGAGGGTTCACGTGACAGCTAAAGCGATTTCTTGAATACGTTAACCTACTGGATTATGTCTAGTTATTCCTGTCTACCTTCAGACGGTTTTCTTCAGCTCGGGATGGGGTTTGGAACAGGAGGGGTTTATATACACAACCATCATTACCCCATTCACTAGTAGGGGGGTTTAATGAACTGAATAAAATCATCTTCATGTAGCAAGACAAAATAGAAATTGGATGATGAAGGAGTCTCTTAACAACCCCTTCATTTACTCGACAAATCAAACAAGGTGGATCTTGCTTTTCCTTGACCTTGTTTTATAGTAATCAAGGAGACTTAAATAGATTCTTCAATTACTCAACAAAACAAACAAAACGGATTTAACACTTCTCAAAAATATTCTGACAGTAACCAAGAAGACTCAACAAATTCTTCACTTTCCCAACAAAACCAACACAATGGATATAACCTTTCCTTAAAGTAGTCAAAACAGTAACCAAGGAGACTCAACAGATTCTTCACTTCCCCAACAAAACAAACACAGTACATATACCCACACCCTAAGCTCGTCGGATAGTAACCAAGGAGACTTATATACCTTTAATTTGCCCACCCAATCAAACAGGGCAGATATAAGCTTTCCCTACACTTGGCAGGCACACTAAGCATCGCATCCTTCATCTGTCAAACACACCAGAATTTTGTACTCCCCTGCCAAGTAATACCAGAGGCTAAAATACATCAACCCCGTTCCTTCACTATACTCTTTTTACTCTAACTTGGCCCAGATTTTCCACCATTTCCAGCCTATTTCACGCAGATTATTGGTAGCGAAGGGCAGTGCTATTCCTCTACATCCTTCCCACAGCACTTCTTTGTGACTAGCATCGTATTCTCGTGCTGACCTCTTGTTACAGCCCAGAGTTCAAGACAATGACAGCAGTTTTGGCCCAAGTTACAGTAAAAAGAGTATAGCATATATTTATCTCCGGCAATGAGTTTGGAGGAGGTTATGTATTCTCCCGTGTCTGTCTGGCTGGTTGTGGAAAAAAAAAAATGCTATCAGACTTAAATGAATTCAAGTAGATAGATGGGCAATGGGTCAAGGAAGACGTGTTTAATTTTTAGCGGCGTCAGCGGAGGTATGCGCCCTCGGACACTGTGCAACGGGTTATACAAGGCACGATCATTATATACTTCTACCGATGATGTTAGATGGAGGCTGGTTTGTGACTCATATTACATTGGCGGTGGCGGGGGTATGCGCTCTCTGAATGCTTCCCAGATTATTAATGTTAATATCCAGACGAGTGGAAAAATATAGGAAAGATATCTGACCTGCAGTGGAGGGACTAAAGCTGATGATGATGATGATGATGATGATGATGATAGTGATTTATTGGAATGGTTATATTGACTTACAGGGGTTCTGTGTGTGTGTGTGTGTGTGTGTGTGTGTGTGTGTGTGTGTGTGTGTGTGTGTGTGTGTGTGTGTGTGTGTTTCCCTGACTGTCTTTTTGCAGGTTCTAGTCTAAAGAGTTAATTTAAACGCCAATACCGAAAACCTGCAAAAAGTGCCACGAGATTCCAAGGCCGCGTATACAGTTAAGAATAAAGATTTCAGGCCACCTGCGCGCGAGCGAGCGAGAGAGAGAGAGAGAGAGAGAAACTTTCCCTCTGAATCCAGACATCCTCAAGTGAAGGGGTTAAAGGCTGTGATAGCGTCAAGGCAATCTCAGGGGATGAAAGGCAGGTAACAGGAAACATCCACCTTTCATATAAATCTCTCCACATAAACACTAACATGCCTTTCATCTGTCAACCAGGTCTTAATCTTATACTGCTGGTAAAACTGTTGTAGGTAACATAGTCTAAGATATAATTAATTTCTCTTTTAACTTCAAACTTTTTAAGAGGCAACATATACTCAAATATTCCAGAGATATGATGGAGCACTATGTCAATCATCGGTCAAACATGCATACATTGAGCAGTGACGTGGTGTATTAAGTAAGTTATATAACCTAAGCCTCCAACACAAAACGGTCACACATACCACTCCCAAACATTTTCAACGTCAGTGAGGCATCGTAGTGAAAGCATAAACTCGTTCCCTTAAATTGTTCTCTTCTAGGCTCATTAAAATCGACTACTGACAGCGAGAGAGATGTAATAAAGAACGTCCCTGTGTTGAATGGGTGTAACTTTGAAAATCGACTTCGTAGAACGAATGTTAAATATACCTTCTTTTATTACACTTTCTACCGTGCTTTCTCTCAGCTGAGGGAAATCGTCTCGTGCCTGCTGAAGTAAACGAGTCAAGTGCGTGCATATCAGCGTAAGGGTTAATTTGGCAGACTGGTTAAGCAGAAACAAGCCCTTAACCTGTCACACCTGCTTACCCTCCCTACTTCCCTTCACCTTAACAACTCATATATCTTAACTCCTAATTTTCATCATTACTAAATAAATATCAACATAACTCACTTCACCTAATCTAACCTTACCTAGTATCATCCTAATCCAAATTAACCTCTCCTAACCCCCCCCCTCTTTCTCTCTCTCATATATCCTACCGCTTTATCAAACTAACTTAATTCAACATAATCATCAAACATATCCTCCTGACTTTACTTGACTATGCAGTATACCATGCTAGCCTAATTTCATCATTATCACCATCACCATCATCACCCTACTCCCACAAGAAAAGTGGTAAGTATAAGAGAGAGAGAGAGAGAGAGAGAGAGAGAGAGATCCAACCCTCCTGTCCTTCCCTACCCCTTCAAGACTGCACCCCATCTAAATATACACCCCCTCAATACATAGGCCATATTTACAGTCCCGCGGCACCCGTAAATCACTCCAGTGTCTGTTTACCCATGCACAAGGCTGTAAATGCTGTAAATCACGCCTGCTAATACTTCTCATAGCTGTTTATTGGATGGTCTGGCCCGATACCTCCCAGGTGTGGCTCAGGTGGGATGATGAGGCGAGGGTACACATTAGGTCTGTTTCCTGACACTGCACTTGCTCTGTATGGTTGCAGCTGACTCCTACAGCTTCATAATGGAATATACACAAAGCCTTTGGTACAATAAAGGCAATACCCATTCTAGTAATAATGATAATAACGATGATGATGATGATAATGATGATAACAGCAATAATAAAAATGATGATGATGATAAGTAAATGTGTCGCTCTAGAAATGAACCCGGAACTCCATCTTGACAGGAGGAAGGCGTCTTAGCGACAACCAACAGTGAAGTAGGTCGCAGGATCAAGGTTACTATTGTGATTGTGTTGTGTGATGCGTAAATAGTCTCTCTCTCTCTCTCTCTCTCTTTCTCTCTCTCTGTAGCTACCAATTTATCTGTCTACCTATCCATCTGGCTTTATTTATCCATCTACTTATCTCTCACTCTACCTATCTAGCCATCTGTCCATCTACTCAACTATCTAGTTACCTATCACCTATCTCATCCACTCTCTCTCTCGCTCTATCACACACACACACACACACACACACACACACACACACACACACAGGGCCATAAATTTAAAGCAACAAGAGTATTATTAATGTGGAGTTGTAAAAGCACTCTCTAAGAGGGATTTAACTTGGAGTCACCTTAAGTTGCTTCTAAGGTCTCTCTCTCTCTCTCTCAACTACGATGTTACGAGGGAGTTAAACATCACCATAATCATCGTCATCATCACCACCACCAACCACCATCACCACTACCACCACCATTATTATTACAAGCATTTTTCACCCATCACCACCATTATCGTCATTATCATCACCACCACCATCATCACCATCACCACTACCACCACCATTATTATTACAAGCATTTTTCACCCACCACCACCATTATCATCACCACCACCACCACCATCACCACCAATATTATTACGAGCATTTTTCACCATCACCACCATCATCATCACCACCACCACCATCACCACCAATATTATTACGAGCATTTTTCACCACCACCTCCATCATCGTCATCACTGTCCTCCTCCTCACCACCACCACCATCACTATTATTACAACATATTTCACCACCACCATCACCACCGCCAACGTCGTCACCACCATTAGCCTCACCACTACCCTCTATATTAATGACATCATCACTATTACCATCTGGCATTACAATCGCGACCATCTGGGCACCATCTGCACAACCAGGATGTGAAGATGGAGAAGCAATCACCACCACCATCATCATCACCATCAACACCACCACCATCACTTAGAGAGAGAGAGAGAGAGAGAGAGAGAGAGAGAGAGAGAAAGAGTAAATGGGAGGGAGAAAGAACGAAGGACTGAGAAGCAGAAGAGTAGGAATGACAAAAGGAGTAAGCAGAACAGGGAGGGAGGGAAGGAGTATGCAGAAGGAGGGAGGGAGGGAAGGAGTATGCAGAAGGAGGGAGGGAGGGAAGGAGTATGCAGAAGGAGGGAGGGAGGGAAGGAGTATGCAGAAGGAGGGAGGGAGAGAGGGAGGGAAAAGTGGTTGAAGAAAGATGGAGTAAAGGGGAGTGAATTTGAGCGTGCGTGTGTGCAAATTTGGAGCGAGTTAGAGCGAGTGAGCGAGTGTGAAACTTGAGAGAGTGAGAGTTAGAGCGAGTGACATTGAGAGAGTGAGCGAGTGAGTGTGTGTGAAAGCATCAAGGACATCCACACCCGCTGTTGTTGTCACCCTCCCCTCGCATTCATGCTTGGGAGGGGAGGGGAGGGGAGGGGAGGGGAGGGGAGGGGGAGGGTAAAATGAAGGGAGAGGAGGGAGTGGGGGATGACAATAACAACATATAATACGAAATAAAAAGAAAAGCATAGAGGAAGGCAAGGAAAGGGAGGGGAGGGGATGGGAACGAAGGGGAGGGAAGGGAAGGGAAGGGAAGGGAAGGGAAGGGAAGGGAAGGAAGGGAAGGGAATGGAAGGGAAGGGAAGGGGAGAGAAGAGGGGGGGAGTAAGGAAAGGAGAGGGGAGAAGAGAGCAGAGGGGAGATGAAAGAGCAAAACAATTTTAAAAAGGGAGAAAAGAAAATAGAAAAGACACGAAAAACAATGGGAAAGGGAGGGGGGGGGGAAGGGGAGATGACTAACAAAACAAATTGAGAAAAAAAAATAAGAGAGCAAGAGAAGAGAAGAGAGGAGATTGTGTGTGTGTGTGTGTGTGTGTGTGTGTGTGTGTGTGTGTGTGTGTGTGTGTGTGTGTGAGAGAGAGAGAGAGAGAGAGAGAGAGAGAGAGAGAGAGAGAGAGAGAGAGAGAGAGAGAGAGAGAGAGAAATATAAAATGAGAGGAGACAAAAACATAAAAAAAAGTGAGAAAGTTAAGAAGGGAAGGGTAGACATGAGAAAGGAAACAAAAGAAGGAATCAAAGACAAAAACAATGCAACTAATATGGAGGAGGAGAGAGAATGAGGGAGGGAAGATGGGGGAGGGGAGGGGAGGGGAGGGGAAGAGAATGGATGGCATGGGATGGGAAGGGAACGAAAGGGAATGGAGTAGAATGGAAGGAAGGAATGGAAGGGAAGGGAGGGGAGGAAGACGGGAGTGGGGAGGAAAGGGTTGAAGGAGGGAGGGAGGGACAGAAAAAGGAGGGGGGAGTTAGCATCTGGGAAAAAAAAAAATGGGGGGGGGATCAGAAGATGAGAGAAGACAATGTAAAGGGTAGTGGGAGAGAAGGGGAGGAAGGGGGAAGGGGAGAGGAGAGGGAGGGAAGAGAGAGAGAGGGGGAGGTGAGGGGAGGGGGAGGGAGGAGTTATGGTCACACACTGATTAAGTTTCAGCTGCGATCTGTTACTCAGCTGTTTCTCTCTCTCTCTCTCTCTCTCTCTCTCTCTCTCTCTCTCATTCTTTTTCGTTTTTCTCCAATAATCCAGATCGCTTCTCCTTTTTTCTTCAGTGTAAGCTTGTCCCCCCCTTCTCTCTCTCTCTCTCTCTCTCTCATTTCTTAAAAGCGAGAAGACTTGGCGAGGCAGAAAAAATTAACAAGATGAAAAAAAAGATGCAAGACCGGAGGCTACAAAAATAAAGAAGGGAAACTCGAGAGAAGGAGAAGAGATGAGAAGAGGAGACGATGGAGGAGGGGGGAGGAAAGGAGAGAGAAAAGAAAATGAAGAGAAAAGAAGTCAAGACAAGAGTGGAGAAGAGGAGAGGAGAAGAGAGAAGAGGAGAAGAGATGAGGGGAGAGATGGAGAGAGAAGTGAACAGGTAAGAGAAGCGAAAGGAAAAGTGGAGAGGGGAGGAGAGAAGAGAAGAGAGGGAATGAGAGGGGAGGAGAGGAGAGAATGGTGAAGTAGGAGGGCACACTAAAGAGGGATGGATGAGGAGGAAACAGGAGAGACAAGGAAAAAGATAGAAATGTGAGACAGGAAACAGAAGAAAGAAAAGAAAAAGTTAACACAGATGAAAAAGAAAGACAATATGAAGACAGGAGAGGAGAGGAGAGAGGAGAAGGAGAGGAGTAGAAAAGAGAAGAGATGAAGAGACGAGAACATGACGAAAGAATAAGGAACGTAAGAGGAGGAGGAGGTAGGGGAGGAAAGAGAAGAGGGGTGAAAGAAAAACACTAAGAAATAAGGAAGGAAGGAAAGAAGGAAGGAAGGAAGGAGGGAAGGGGAAAGAAGAAATAAAGGAAAGGAAAAGAATGAAAGTAGACGAGATGGAGAGAGAGAAAGGGGCAAGAGAAACAGAAAAATAGAAGGTAAAGGTGGAGGCAGGAGAGAGAGAGAGAGAGAGAGAGAGAGAGAGAGAGAGAGAGAGAGAGAACGAGCAGATCAATGAAACAATCTGCCTCTTGAGTAGTTTATGTGGCAGGAGAGAGAGAGAGAGAGAGAGAGAGAGAGAGAGAGAGAGAGAGAGAGAGAGAGTGTGTGTGTGTGTGTGTGTGTGTGTGTGTGTGTGTGTGTGTGAGAGAGAGAGAGAGATTAGAGGGCTGCCAAGGGAGAATTATCGAGAAAGGGAAAGATCAAGGAAGCACGGAAGTAGGGAGGTGGGGGGAGGGAGGAAGAGAGGAGGGGGAAGGGAGAGGGACGAAAGGAAGAGAGGAGAGGGAAGGGGGAGGGAGAGGGGAAGTGGAGTGTGTCAAGTGGTGGGGAGGGAGAGGTAAGAGAGGTGGGAGGGGGAAGGGAGGAGAAACGGAAGGGGTGGTGGGCAGGGAGAGAGGGAGGGAAGATGGAACGGGGAGGGAGAAATGGAATGAAGAGAAAAAAGGGGAAGAGAAAACACTGGTTAGTAGTAGTAGTAGTAGTAGTAGTAGCAGCAGTAACAGTAGTAGTAGTAGTAGTAGTAGTAGTAGTAGTAGCAGTATTTGTACTAGTGATAGCAGTAATAATTATAATAATAATAATAATAATAATAATAATGCCCTCAGGGGGAATCATACCAGCCGCAAGCCAATACATATCTAGCGCGGCTCGGAATATGACCTTGACCTTGACCTTGACCTACTTTCACCAATTTCGAACTCGTAGGAGATTTTCACCCCTACTACACACCTGTAAAAATTTGCGATGATATCTCGAGCGATTGCAAAGTTACGGTGCTAAGAGATACATAGACAGACAAACAGAAAACAACACCAGCTTCATTATCGCGGCTGGTAATAATAAATCAACAATATTAATCCCCTACCTTACACACAGCTCAACACACACCTGTAAGAGAAAGAAAAAGACAGCAATATTAGTGACAAATTTAACATGTTACATATATATAAACACACTAGCCTTTTTAGCAATGACGAAGCTGTTACAATTTCCAGGGTGATAATGTAAGGTAACTTACAGTAATTAGTTATTTTTTTTTATTAGACCAGGTAACGCTTATTTGGTTTTTGTTGACTAATTTTTTAAATAATTCTCTTCTATAGCGCAATTGTTATGCTGTTTGATCACTATGTTTCATCATCATCATCATCATCACCACCACCACCATCATATCACCATCATCACCACCACCTCTACCATTACCACCACCATCATCACAGCTTAACCATATCAATTTATAACCTTAATTTTCAACACAGCACTTAATGACAAATATACTACATTCACGATAACAAAACATCTTCCTTGATATGTGATGCTCTGTTATAAATTCTGAGGTTATATCGTGGCTCATAACATAGCATAATTAAGAATATATCACGGCTCAAAACACGGCATACTTTAGAACACTCAATCACATACCCTAACACTGACATCATACTCCACTCTCCCTGATATACCAACACTGTGAGGCTGATATATCTTTTACGTATATCTGGCGGTCAAAAATGAAGTATAACCATTCTAAGCATTTCAGTGTAGTATGCTAAAACGTGAAATCGAAAAGTATAATGAAAACCAAAAAATTATGATGATTATTGAAGTGAAAATTATGGAATATAATTGGTCTTCCTGTATGGCTGCTGACTGCGTTATGAAATATGGCATGCAGGCTAAACATACGCAGTAACCATAGGCGTTCCTTATGTGTCAGAAATTTGAGGGGTTTTGCAGTCTATTGAGAGAGAGAGAGAGAGAGAGAGAGAGAGAGAGGGGGGGGGGGGTGAAGATGGGGAAAGGGGAGGGGAGGAGGAGGAGGAGGAGGAAACCTTGACAGTGTTCCTCCCCCCACCCCCACCATTTAGCACATGTCGGCAGTTCAGTTCCAGGTATTCATATCCAGCTCCCTAACACCTGTTCCTTAGCGATTTATTTTTTTTGGATGTGGGAAATTAATATCCTTTTGTAGGTTATTTATGCAGAGTAGGGCGATATTTAGAGGATTTACGTAACACAATAGTAAGATGCAATAAAATAAATCGCTTAGGAAAAGGTGTTAGGGTGATACTGTCTAGCTCGTACTCTAGTCGATTCAAGAAGCTCACACACACACACACACACACACACACACACACACACACACACACACACACACACACACACACACAAAATGGAAGTGAATGTAAATGAGAGAGAGAGAGAGAGAGAGAGAGAGAGAGAGGGGGGGGGGAGTATGGATTTCCAACTAGATGGAGTGTCCCGTATTCTCCTAGCATCATCCATCTCTCTCTCTCTCTCTCTCTCTCTCTCTCCACACACATATAGCATCAATTCTTTCTAATTCTCTCTCTCTCTCTCTCTCTCACCGCACCAATTATTCCAGTCTCTCTCTCTGTC
This sequence comes from Coenobita brevimanus, assembly GCF_032717465.1. Lineage (NCBI taxonomy): Eukaryota > Metazoa > Arthropoda > Malacostraca > Decapoda > Coenobitidae > Coenobita > Coenobita brevimanus. The sequence goes on from NC_137015.1 coordinate 37,776,426, forward strand.
TGTCTGTCTGTCTGTCTTTCTAACCACACACACGCACATACAATACCAGTTATTTCCCGTTCACACCCCCTCCCTCCCTCCCTCTCACTCTAACCCAAGCCATCTGGTAGGGTAATGTAATCAGCCGCTCTGTCTATCGCTACACATCTACCTGTCCGCACACCTTATCTATCTATCTACGTATACACCTATTTAACTGATGCCCACGTATGTATTATCTATCTATACATTTATCCCTATATATCTACCTCTCTGCGCCTCTATCTATCTATCCATCCATCTATCTATCTATCTATCTATCTGCGCTTATATCTTTTACATTCTTACTTTTCCGTCAGTGTTAATTACTATGCACAGGTGTATATGCTTAATTGTATCTATTTCGTTTCCTTCTTTTTATTTATCACTATATCTATCTACCTGAGGACAATCTACTGCACCTGGCCTAATGAATATCTGTTAATCTACTCGTCTATCTATCTATCTATCTATTACTTGTGTTTATCTATTTCTTTATTTCTATCTACTTGTATTAATCTACTACAATCTATTTATCTATTGCTATCTAATTACGTTAATCTACTCCAATAAATTTATCTATCATTTCCATCTACTTATGCTAATCTCCATCTATCTATTTATCTATTTCTCAATCATTACAATTGCTCCCTAGGCTGTTTATCTATCTATTTATCTATTAAGCTAATCAGCACGTAATTAGGCAATCCATCTATGCCTTACTGATCAAATTACTTCATCAATGCTAATCAATTACTGACATAATTATCGTATGTCAAAAGGTTTATATTATTAATTACCGGTTGTGATGATGATGATGATGATGATGGTGGTGGCGGTGGTAATCATAATAATAATAATAATAATAATACCGGTAATAATAATAATAATAATAATAATCAATTAATCAGTAATAGTAATAATACAATAACAACAACAGCAATAATAATAATAATCAGTAATAGTCATAATACAATAATAATAATAATAATAATATTAATAAACAAATAACAATAATAGCACAATACAACAACAATAATAATAATAATAACGATGATGTTCATAATGATTAGGACAACAACGACGATGATGATGGGTTGAAGGAATAGTCAGCTACAGACTGACAGATAAAGACTGGTAGACAGATAATACGATACAGACAGATGGAGAGACAGATAAAGATATAGATAGATACAGACAGATGCACGCGATAGACAGATAGACAGATATTAATGGTTTGCTTTGCGAGGCTTGGATAAGATGTGAATTAATGTGAATGTCATTTCACTAGGCATCCTGTTTGTAATTCTTTTTATTTTTTACGTCCTCCTTCCTTTCTCCCTCACCCTACGTCACCACATCTTTGGTGGGAGTTATGGTGGCGGTGGTGGTGATGATATGCACTATAGCTATTACTGGTGTCATTATTATTATTATTTATTATTATTATTATTAGAAGCAGCAGCGGTAGTAGTAGTAGTAGCGGTAGCAGTACTGATAGTAGCAGTAGTACCATAATAACAATAATAATAATATTAATAATACGATAATAATAATAATAATAATAATAATAATAATAATAATAATAAAATGAGAAAAATAAATGGATATTGGAAAAAAGTGAAATTTTGCCGTTAAAATTTGCGCCTCTCACTAATCGCGAGACGAGTAGCGTGAAATGCGAGACGGGCCCGTTCATGTGAGAGAGAGAGAGAGAGAGAGAGAGAGAGAGAGAGAGAGAGAGAGAGAGAGAGAGAGAGAGAGAGAGAATACCGTACGTATGATCTTGCGCGCACACATACCAATCTCTCTCTCTCTCTTACATCGGCTGCACATACCAATCCCCCTCTCTCTCACACACACCAACTCGTGTCCGACCCCCCACCATGCTTCCCTCTCTCTCTCTCTCTCTCTCACACACACACACAAACCTCCCCCCCTCCCTTTAGCCCAACAAAGCGTCAATGCATAACTGATGTGTATTAATTCTCTCCTGACGCATCTGATACCAACCTGTCATATGGTGCGTAAGTAGGTATGTAGGTAGACAGGTAGGTTGGGAAAAGGATTAACTGGGTAGTGAGGCAGGTGGGTGGGTAAGTAGGCAGGCAGGCAGGTAGGTAGGTAGGTAGGTACGTAGTTAGGTAGGTAAGTAGGCAGGCAGGCAGGCAGGTGGGTAGGAAGGTAGGTAAGATGACAGTAAGTAGTCTGACAGGCAGGCTGGAAGAAAGATGAAAAGAACGAACGAAAGGAAGGGTGCAAGGAAGGGAGAGAGGAAGGACGGAATGAAAGAAAGAAGGAAGGAAGGAGGGAGGGAAGGGAGTAGGGATGTTCAGGCAGTAAGGTAAGTAGGCAAGTTGGTAGGTAGGTAGGTATGTCGGTAGGTACTTACAAAGTCTAGTGAGAGTCAAATGAAAGCGCCAATTACAAAGGAATGTGAACTGGAAGGCAATGTGACCTGGACGTTCCTTCATTCATTCACTCATTCATTGCCTCCTTCACTACATTCACTCCCTCAATTCTTTCATGGCCTTCATTTTCAATCATTCTTTAACTGTATCCTTCACTGCATTCACCCCTACTTTACTTCTTTCACTGACTTCATTTTCTTTCATTCCATTCACTCTCACTTTTTCCACTGCCTTCATATCCTTTCATTGCATTCACTCTTACTTCTTCCACTGCCTTCATTTTCCTTCATTTCTTTCACTGCATCCTTCACCGCATTCACTCCTACTAATATCTTTCACTGCCTTCATTTTCCTTCATTTCTTTCACTGCATCCTTCACCGCATTCACTCCTACTAATATCTTTCACTGCCTTCATTTTCATTCATTTCTTTCACTGCTATTTCTTCCTACTGTATTCACTTCTTCCACTCTTAATTCTTATTCAATTCTTTCACTGCATTCATTCATTTGCACTCATTTTTTCACTGCCTTCATTCACTTAACTAATATCTTTCAGTATTTTTTCACTCGTTGCTTTAGATCCTCTCGTTACCTTCACACTTCTCTCATTACTAGTTCAAACTCTTCTTTCAATCTTCATTCATTTCTTTCACTGCTATTTCTGGTTATTCATTTTTTTTATTGGCTTCGTTATTTTCACATTACCGTATCTTTATTCAGTCATCCATTTCTTTCACTGTCTTTATTTATTATTTTCTCACTATTTTCAATCATTTCTTTCACTGACTTCATTCATTTTTACATTTCTTTCACTGACGATTCATTTTCTTTACTTTTCACAAACTTTATTCACTTTCATTATTCACCCCATATTCCCTTTTCAAACTGCTTTGATCTTACACTTCCTTTATTACTTTCTTCACTGTCTTTATTCAGTCTCCATTTTTCACCTTTCATTCATTTACTCTCTTCATTCGTGTATATTCACTTCCTTCCCTCCTTCACTTTTACACTGCTCTCATTTCCTACACTGCCTTCAATGCTATTCCCACTTCCTTCATTTTTACACATTCACTGCCTTCATTTCCTTCACTGCATGCATTCATTTTCATCACGTTCATTCATTTCCTTTACCTTTTTGCCTTTTCCCATAATTCATCTAAACTGCCTTCATTTCTCAAAACTTGTTCCGTCTTCATTCTTCATTTCCTTCACAAACTTCATTCACTACATTGACATTTCTATCAGTCCATTTCTTCATTCTCTTATTTTCCTCTTTTTTCTTTCCTTCAATCTCATCTATAGTTTTTTTTTATTTTCAACAACGTTTTTTCACCTGTCACCATTTTATCATTTTTTTTAATCCTCATCAATTTTTTTTCATCACCTTCATCACTCCTTTTTTCATTCTATATTTACATATTTTTTCTAATTTCGTTTCTGCCATTCCTTTATTTTCTCAACTGATTTTTCCTTCAACCCTCTATCTTATTTTTTGTCCAATTCTTTTTTCTCAACTTTTTTCAGCTTTTACCTTCTATTTTTCTTTCATTTTCCCCTCTCTGTCGTCCCCCCCCCCCGTCTCTCTCTCTCTCTCTCTCTCGGCTTATCGCTTTAATTCTCTCAGTTTTATTACTTTCGCCCTTCCCCCTCAACCATAACTTCTTCCCTTCCTCCCTTCACTTCTTTCTCTCATGCATTAATCCTCTTAATCCGCCTTTCTTTCTACTTTATTCTCTCCCTCCCTCCCTCCCTCCCTCTCTCTCTCTCTCTCTCTCCCTTACTATGCTAATGTATACAAGAGTTGCAGTCAGCACTTTCCTCATTTCCCTCCCTTCCTCTTTCCTCTCTCCTTCCATTTTCCTCTTTCTCCCACATTCTCTCTCTCTCTCTCTCTCTCTCTCCACTTCCCGATCTCTTTTTTCTTCCTGGCTCAATCTCCTCTTTTCTCAAATTTCTTTCCTTACGTATATTTTTCTCTCTACAATACCTCCCTCCTCTTATCTACCTTTTCCTTCCTCCTTCTCTCTCTCTCTCTCTCATTCTGTTATTAAGGCCACAACACAGAAAGACCCGAAGCATCTGTGCAGTTTGTGCATCTGCGTAACTCTCTCTCTCTCTGTCATGGAAATGGGATGAAGGATTGGAAAAGGGAGGGTGGAAAGCTGTGTGTGTGTGTGTGTGTGTAAGAGAGAGAGAGAGAGAGAGAGAGAGAGAGAGAGAGAGAGAGAGAGAGGGAAGAGTAAGGGGGAGGGGAGAAAAGGCAGAGCTTAACCCCTTCAATACGCGACCCATCATCATCATCATTATGGTCATCATCATTATTAAAGAAAGTACAGAGATCATCGTATTAAGGGAAAGATACAGAATGGAAAAAAAAGGAGAAAAGAGACAAAAAATAATAGGGCCAGGGGACAGTGGTCATGGTACTGAGGACGCCATGAGAAAAGAAAGAAAATAAAAGGAGAATAGGAGGAAAGTTTGGCAAGGAGTGGGGTGAGGGGAGAAGAAAGAGGGGGAGGGGAGGAATGGAGAAAAACGAAAGGAGAGGACGCGAGAGGAGGGAGAGGTGTTGAGAAGGGAAGTGGAGGGAAGGGAAAGTGCGGAGAGGAGAGGAAGCAAGGGATAATGGAGGAGGAAGGAGGGGGAGGAAGGAGAGACTGAGAGAGAGAGGAGGAGGAGGAGGAACGAGAGAGGAGGAGGGCCAGGAGGGAGGGAAGAGGGGGATGAACAGGGGAAGGTTTTTTGAAGAAGGAAAGTTAGGTGGAGGGAGGAGAAGGAAGAGAGGATCAGGGAGGGGAAGGGATGGAAGGGGAAGGAGGTGGAGGAGGGAGAAAGAAAGAGGGAAGTAGGCGAGAAGAGATGGAGAGAGAGGATGAGAGGGAGGAAAAGCCTGGGGGAGAACAACTTTGCTAATTACTTATAGAAATGCTAATATGCTCCCCCCACTCCTACCTGCCTACCTGAGAGAGAGAGAGAGAGAGAGAGAGAGAGAGAGAGAGAGAGAGAGAGAGAGAGAGAGAGAGCTTACCTTACTTATGGCATCATGTCAAAGAAATTCTCAAGGTATATATCATTTCACACTTTTGGGAGGGGAGGGGAGGGGGAAGGGATGGGGACGGGGAGGGGGAGGGAGGTGTGAGAGGGAGGCAAGATGAGGGATGGTGACGCGGGAAGATGAAGAGGTGTGGGATGGGGAGGGGAGGGACGAGGATAAAGTAGGGGGAGGAGGAAAGTAAGAGATAAGACGACTCAAGTAAAAAAAAAAAAAAATCCATTGCTATCTACGATTCATATATATTTTTACTCACGGGCCAAAAAAAAAAGGGCAGGAGGGTTCAGTTTAAGACAGCTGAGAGAGAGAGAGAGAGAGAGAGAGAGAGAGAGAGAGAGAAATACTATAGGTTGTAGTAGACATAACTGGGAAAAAAAAATATCGAAATGTTCGTGACATATATACTCATACATGTAAACAGAAAAATGGCGATTGAAGAAAGAATATACCTGAAGAAATACTGACATGATTAGGGTGAGATTAGCTAAGGAAAAAAATACTGAAGTGGCTATAATTGTAAAAGGAATGGTGATGCGATCGGGGTAAACTGCAAGGTAAGCATCGGAACCTGATGGAGAAGGGCGGAAAAAATAGGAAGGGAGAAAGAGGGAGAGGAAAATAGATGGGGGGAGAGGAAAATAGACGGGGGAAGGGGAAAGTAAAAGGGGCAGGAGAGATGAGGAGTAAGGGAAGGGAAAATGACTAAGATGATGGGGAAGAGTAGGGGAATGAGAGGCAAAGAAAGGGAAAGCAGGGGAGGGAGAGGGTATGCGGGGGAAGAGGAAACAAATGAAAGAGGTTTGATGATGAGAGGGGGAGGGGGAGAAGGGAAGTGATGAGGGGGGAAAAGGGGAAAAAGAGGGAGGGGTGGGGGTTAGGAGGATACAGGAGGGGAAGAGAGAAGATGAGGAGAATAATGAGGATGAAGAGTGAAGGGAGGGAGGTAGTGGGGAAAGGGGGAGGAGGCGAATGAAAATGAGAGAGACAGAAGCATCTTTTTCTTTTATTTCCTATTTCCAACTTGCTCTCTCTCTCTAACTGCTTCTCTTTGCCATCTCTCTCACTTCTCTCTTCCTACCCTTCCTTCTCAATTTCCCCTCATCGTCATAATACCTCCCCCACTCCTTCCCTCTAACCCCCTTCCCCCTCTCAATCCCCTCCCCTCCCCTTCTCAACATCACCCCCAAACCCCTCCCCTCCCCCCAGGTTTCGCTTCCCTGGATTTGCATACTTGACTAACCTCCCCTCCCCCTCTCCCCTTTCCTCCCCTCCTCTCCCTCCCACCTTGTCAAATTTGCAACCATCATCCTTTCCACTATTTTTTTCATTTATTCTCTCTCTCTCTCTCTCTCTCTCTCTCTCTCTCTCTCTCTCTCCTTTATAGCCTAATAACATTTTTTCTTCCCCTGACCCTCTCTCTCTCTCTCCTTTATAACCTATTATCATTTTTCCCTTTTCCTTGCTCTCTCTCTCTCTCTCTCTCTCTCCTTGGCCCATTACGAGATGATGGCTGCTAACGACGCTGCTACCTAGGATAATTGTAGAGTTAATGAATAATAATTACCCGGATAATGAAGACAGGGAGGTGAGGGATAACGAAGGGGGGGATGTTGATATAGTGTAAATGGACTTTGTTATTGACTGATAACTTTAATTGCTTTTTAATTTCTGTTTATTTCACTTCAGATAATTTTTTAGTTCCCGTCATCGTACTGAACGGGTTAATAGGGACAATCTCTCTCTCCACCGCACTCCTCTATACGCCCTACTTCGACCACAAACCGAGATAGATAGAGAGAGAGAGAGAGAGAGAGAGAGAAAGAGAGAACTACCACAACACTACCTCACTCAGTAGTACCAATCGGTCACTTCAGCGTTACTAACTCTTCAACAACCTTCACAAAACCTTCATAACATGGGTAGCTTGGCGCTTTACACACACACACACACACACACACACACAATCACAATACAGGGAGAAAAATATCAGCATCTACAGGTGTGAAACACGAAAAAACGAAAATATTGCTCAGAAGTAATATATATAAGTTAACAGTGGCATATTAATACGGAAACATTAATATAAACATTACTGGTACCCACTACAATAATTAAAGTCATCATCATTATCATCACCATCATCATCGTTATCTTTATCATCACCATCATCATCTTTATCATCATCATTATCGTCGTCATCTTTATCATCACCATCATCAGTCATCATCTTTTATCATCGTCATCATCTTTAACATCACCATAATCATCATCGTCATCTTTATCACCACCACCATCATCATCTTTACTCAGCTAATCATGGGGTATGGTAGAGTCCAGAGAGCAAGACCTATAGTCTCGTCTTATTACTAAGGAAGCTCCCTAACACCTTTTTCTAAGCGACTTATTTTGTCTATTACACCTTACTGTCTTCTGTGTTATGTAAATTCTTATAATATCACCTCACTTTGCATACATAACATGCAAAAGGATATCAACCATAAGTATCTAAAAATAAATCGCTAGGGAAAAGGTGTTTGGGACCTTCCTTAAGCGATCAGAATACGGGGAAAAAAAAAAAAAAAAAAAAAAAAAGACCTAACAGAGGGAGAATCACCCAAACAACGTCAAATAATAATAATAAATAGAAACTGACAATAAGAGTATGGCAGGGAAGAAACCGTAATGAAGGCAGTAAAACCAGAAATACTAGCACAAGGTAACACGCACTCTACCTGTAATTAGCCGTAACTCAGGTGTAACACTCACCCGAAAAAGAAAAATAAATTAAAAAAAAGCATAAGGAAAGGTGAAAATCTGCATCATCATCATTACTATTATTATTATTATTATTATCATTACTATTACTACTACCACTACTATTATTCTTATTATTATTATTATTACCATCATTATTAGTAATATAAATACCGGTAATAAATAGCAAATAAACAACACCGGTACCTAATTAAAAATCTATTAATAAACCAATAAACAATAATACTCGAAATTAAAATAAGAAAAATATACCGATAACAATAGGACACAAAACTACAGGTAAAAATCTCCGTGACTATTACCACTAATTGTACGGCCAGGTAACACGCACTACCTGTAATTAGACGTAACTCAGGTGTAACACTACCTTCAAGGAGGGAAAGGTAACTATAACAAAAGGAAAGCTGCTATTACCGTATTATTGCCGCTGCTACTACTGTTATTATTATTTCTGTATTATTATTATTATTATTTTTTATTATTATTGCTATTATTATTCTTATCTTTATTATTATTTCTGTTATTATTATTATTATTATTTCGGTACTGCTTGTTTATTACTGCTACTAAAATAAACACACAGTAGCAACAAGTAACTAAATATAAATAAATGAACATCGTCAATAATAAAATTGGTAATAAAATATAAGAAAAAACAATAATACCACGACTACTACCAACACTAAGAATCATACACTGCACCAGAGAGAGAGAGAGAGAGAGAGAGTGTGTGTGTGTGTGTGTGTGTGTGTGTGTGTGTGTGTGTATCTACCTCACACTTAGGGCATGTCCGTCACTTTCCTCCCTGACGCATCACATCAAAGAGAATCATTTATGGCCAATGAAATATAAAAAGCCTCTCTCAGTTTAGGAATATGAGCCAGCAGAGGAAGATGAGAAACAGCACAGGTGAAATACGAGGCGAATTTTTGTGCCCACCTGTGCCTGTAATTAAGGGGAAATAGGTGTAACTTACCTGTATGACGTAATGCTACTCTAAATTTGCCGTTTTGTTGTTACAGCTATTATTATTATTATTATTATTACTACTACTATTACTATTATTATTATTATTTCTTTTCGTCCTTCCTTCCTCTGTATCATAAATATTCCCTTCCTACTCTTTACCATTCTTATTTAATTTATATATCCTTTGTCTCTCTCTCCCTCCTGCCTTTCACTTTTACAGAGCACCTCTCCCCTCTCCCCCCCCCCCTTCTCATTTCATCTCTCCCTCCCTCTCTTTCTTCACGTTCTTCCCTTCTCCTCTATCCCTCCCTCCCTTCTCTCCCTTCCCTTCCTTCTCCACACCTCCATTCACTTCTCGCTTCCAACCTCTTCCCCTATTCTCTTCTCCATTCGTCCCTTCTGCTCTTCTTCCTTTCTTCTTTCCTCCCCTCTCCCTCTCTTCACCTTCTTTCACTTCTCCCTTCCCACCTATTCTCCTCTTCTCCATTCGGCCCTACCTTTCCTCCTCCTCTCTCCTCCCTTCCTTCTTTCTTCCCCTCTCCTCCCTTTCTTCCTTCTTTCCTCCCCTCTCCTCCCTTCCTCTTTCTTCTCCCTCTCCTCCCTAACTTCTTTCCTCCCCTCTCCTCCCTTCCTTCCTTGTTTCCTCCCCTCTCCTCCCTTCCTCTTTTCCTTGTCTCTCCTTCCTTCCTCTCTCCTCCCTAACTTCTTTCCTTGCCTCTCCTCCCTAACTTCTTTCCTCCCCTCTCCTCCTTAACTTCTTTCTCCCTTCCTTCGTTCCTCCCCTCTCCTCCCTTCCTTCGTTCCTCCCCTCTCCTCCCTTCCTTCGTTCCTCCCCTCTCCTCCCTTCCTTCTTTCCTCCCCTCCCTCCCTCCCTTCACTGCGGCACAATATCCGACCATAAAGATATTACAAGCATTTAAATACAGGTGGTGCAGTCTTATAAGGCAGGAGAGAGAGGAGAGAAGGGAGGAGAGGAGCCCAGAGGAGGAGAGAGAGTAGGGGGCAAGGAAAGGGAAGGGAGGAAAGGAGAGGAGAGGAGGGAAAGGGAATGGAGAAGGAAAAGAGTAGGGAAGGGCAGCAGAAACACTGAAAAGACTGGAAGAGACGAAAAGATAAGGGGGGAGGGGAAAAGAGAGAGAGAGAGAGAGAGAGAGAGAGAGAGAGAGAGAGAGAGAGAGAGAGAGAGAATGGGGTACGCCGCAGACATAAAATGAAGGAGGGAAAAGGAAGGAGATTAATGACAGAAATGATGATGAGGGCGTAAAGAGGAAGGAGGGGGGGGCTGGAGGGAAGAGGGGGGAGAGACAGAGAATTGGTGGAGGTGAAGGAAGGTAGACTGGAAAGAAAACAGAGGGGGGGGGAGAGGGAGGGAAGCGAGGGAGAGAGAAGGTGGAGGAGGATAAGACAGAAAGACGGGACGGAAGGAGAAGAGGAATGCAGTACAGTAAATAATAAACCATAACGAGATATAAACAATAACAAATTTAAAAGGTAACAAATCATCTCAAGCAGGCCAGGTAAGGTATGGAGATGATAATGATGATGATAAAGACGATGATCAGGATGTTGAATTTGATGATGCTTTTGATGATAATGACGATGATGATGGTGAATTTGATGTAGATGTTGATGATGATGCCACACTCCCATCCACCCTCCCTCATACACCCCCTACGCTTTGCCCCATCATCTAATACCACGTACAAGGGCTGAATAAAATCGTCTAGTGTAGCGAAAATATAATACAGACATAATCGTAGTAAAGGAAGGGATAAAGCTGAATAAAATAGTCAGGTTGAGAATAAGAAGTCATCGTACGGAAGGGGTCACACACACACACACACACAAATCCCCTGACGGAAAAAGAAAATATATACCGGCATGAAAAAAAAAAAATAATAATAATAATAATAATACAACCATTAAGCCCAAAGCACCAAATACCAATATCCTTTTTCCACCACCTTATAAAAACAAAAAAATAAATTAAATAAAAATAAAAATAAAAGGGAGAAAAAACTCACTCGTTCACTTATTTTCCCTCTCTGCTCGTACGTGAAGGGGTGGTCGGCTTATAAAATACCTGTGATAAATGAATAAATAAATAAATCTTGTTTGTGTCCGGCCAAATAATTCAGTTAGGCAATTAACGCTTATTGTTGAGACCCCTACCCCCCCCATTTATCCGCTGTTGTTGTTGTTGTTGTTATTGTTGTTGCTGGTGGTGGTGGTGGCGATTTTGTTGTTGTTGATGATTTTGCTGCTGTTGTTGTTGATGATTTTGCTGCTGTTGTTGCTTGATTTAGTTTCCTACAGCGTGAGTCAAAAGTATGGTGACACAGGGTAAACAGCACATCAAAGGCTACCCTCAATGTGGCGTCCATCCCTGGGTTTCCGGACTTTTGACACACCCTGTATCAGCTCCGCCTCGCTCATCATTCAACACTGACATCCACCTTTGACATTTTTAACACCCGGTACCATGAGAGCAACGTGGCAGGGCTCTGAAGGATGATGATGATGATGATGATTGTAATTTGATGACGATGATGATGATGATGATGATGATGATGATGATGACGATGAAGAAGATAATTTGATGACGATGATAACTATGATGATAATTTGATGATGATAATGACGACGATGATGATGATGATGATGATGACGACGACGATGTTGATGATGATGATAATTTGATGATGACGACGACGACGATGATGATGATGATGACGATGTTGTTGAAATCCACGAGGTAAAGTAAACAGATAAAGCAGATGTGCAGTTTCTTCCTGCACACTGAGACAAAATGGAAACTGCCTATCCAATCCAGGGATAAGTATGCACATTTCGATTAAATTCATGTGCTCATTTACCCCTATTTCTAATCATTCGTTTTTATTTTTTGGGAGAGGGACCCACTTAGAAATCTTGGGGGGTTCACGCTCTCCATATATCGTATTTCGGATGGGTCCATGATAAACCAGGTACTAAAATATCAAAGCCATATATGTCCTCCTTTCACTATTTCCGATATTTCAAAATCTAACTAGGAGGGTAGACCCCCCTAAAAATCACGACTGGAAAATTGCATTACAGTGGAGAACCTACCCAAGAACCCGACGAACTCACCTGGGAAGTATCACTCACATCCACCATACAGTCTTGAAGGAGTTAAAGCACACACACACACACACACACAACACACACAATTTCCTCTCTCTCTCTCTCACACACACACAAATTTCCTTTTAATTCTTCCCCCTCTCTCTAACACGCACACACAAACACATTTCCTTTTACCTCTCTCTCTCTCTCCCCCACAAATTTCCTTTTAATATTCCCCCTCTCTCTAACACACACACACACACACACACACTCACTTTTCTTTTACCCCCCCGCTCTCTCTCTCTCATTCTCTGCATGTTGAAGGACTTGGTGAACACAAAGCCAAAGCTAAATCAGCGTGGTGTGAAGGAGGAGGAGGAGGAGGAGGAGGAGGAGGAGGAAGAGGAGAAGGAGGAAATAAACAAAAGGAAGGAAGGAAGGAACGAACGAACGAACGCAGGAAGGGAGAGTGAGGAAAAAAGGATGGATGGATGGAAAGAAAAACGAAGAGTGAATAAATGATAAAGGAAGGAAGGAAGGAAGAGCGGACGGAAGAGAAGAGAAAAGGGAAGACGTAAGGAGGGGGGTTGGAGGGGAGAGAAGGAGGAGGAAAGAAGAAAAGGAAGGAAGAAAGGAAAGCGGAAGAGAACGAAGGATATAATTATACTGTGAAAAGGAGAGAGAGAGAGAGAGAGAGAGAGAGAGAGAGAGAGAGAGAGAGAGAGAGAGAGAATGAAAAGACAAATAATGCATGTATCAACTTTATGTGAGCAGAATATGTATGTATGTATGTACGATTATCGATGGAGGGGCAGACAGTTAGATGGAAAGAAAATAGAAAATGTATTTGTATGAAGGCATGGATGTGTGTGTGTGTGTGTGTGTGTGTGTGTGTGTGTGTGTGTGTGTGTGTGTGTGTGTGTGTGTGTGTGTGTGTGTGTGTGTGTGTGTGTGGTGCTTCTCAGTGTACAAATATTTAATAACGTCTACGAGGCCTTGACAAAATATATATCGTATTCAATTTATCACTCCCCCTTCTCTCTCTCTCTCTCTTACTTTTCCTCCCCTGAATCATGCCTCCCCTTCCTCTCAACTCCCTGAGGATGAGGAGGGGAAAGTAGAGAGAGAAAAGACTGGAGATGGGAGGGGAGGGGAAGGGATAGGGGAATGGGAGGGGAGGGGAGTGGAGCGGAGGGGAGGGGGAAGGAGATGGGGAAGGGGTAGGGGATGGGGAAGGGGAAAGGTAGGGGAGGGGAAGGGGTAGGCGAGGGGAAGGGGTAGGCGAGGGGAAGGGGAGGGGAAAGAGTAGGGGAAGGGGAAGGAAAGAGGGGAGGAGAAGGGAGGGGAGAGGGTAGGGGAAGGGGAAGGAAAGAGGGGAGGGGAGGGTAGGGGGTAGGGAAAGGGGAAGGAAAGAGGGGAGGAGAGGGGGAGGCGGAAGAGAAAGGAGGAGGGGAGGTGAAAGTAAAAGAACTGAGGAGGGGAAGGGGAGGAGGAAAGGAGCGAAGGAGGAGGGAGGGGAGGAGAAACGGAAAAGGTTGGGGAGGGGGTGAAAAACACCTTCACTATGTAGGCAAATTCCAGCGATAAACACCTTAATAGAGGGGAGGGGAGGGGAGGGGAGGGGGAGGGGAAGGGAGGAGGGGAGGGAGGGAGGGAGGGGAGGGGGAGGGGAAGGGAGGGGGAGCGAATTACGTCAAACGATTTAAGGCTCTTATATTGCCCGGTAATGGAGGGGGTAGGGGAGGGGGGCGTGAGATTCGAGAGAGAGAGAGACAGAGACAGACAGACAGACAGACAGAGAGAGAAACGCACATGGAAATAAAGCCACATCACCTAAAAAAATAATAATAATAATAATAATATAATAAAATAAAAGTTACAGATGACCTTACTAATAAACCCTAAATTTTTATAAACAAAGGATAGATAATAAGACGCGCCGCCTGCAATATTCTTAAGTTAAAAAACGGAAGTTGCAATTGCACTGGAGTTACTTCCTCCCATTGCACACCCCATTCGCTTTGCAGGCCTATCAGAGGGCTATACGAAGGGCAGCAAGTTGTATGAAGAAGCTACTCAAGAGGAAGAGGAGGAGGAGGAACCGAAGAAGTAAAAAACCAAAGAGGAAGATGAAAAGAACAAAAGAAATTCTATGGAGAAGGAGGAGTAGGAGACCGAGAAGAAATCGAACAGGAAGAAAAGAACCAAGAAATTCTATGGAGGGAGGAGGAGGAGGCGGAGGAGGAGGAGGAGGAGGACGAGGAACCGAAGAGGAAACCAGAGGAAGAATAAAAGAGCAAACCGAGAAATCCTATGGAGAAGGTGGAGGACGAGAAACAGAAGAAGAAAAGAAATTAAAGGAGAAGAAAACACGGTAATTAAGTTGTAGGAGCCTCGTGTCATTATATCCTGCTGGCTGACCCTCCTATGGCCTCCTCTAGCAAGTGCACAGGGTTGGGTTTATCTATCCTTTTATCTATCTATCGGGTTTATCTATCATCTATCTATTTCGCTGTTCGTTTATCTATTCAGGTGTATATTGTTATCTATCTATCTATTTCACTGTTCTGGTTTATCTATTATCTATCTCAGTATCTATCTATCTATTTCACTGTTCTGGTTTATCTATTATTATCTATCTCAGTATCTATCCACAATTCGTTGTCTCGCCATTAACACACCCCATATCTACTGCGAATTACCCCTATTTCTATCTACTTAATTTGGTCTATCTACCTACCTATCTATCTAATTTGTGTATCTGCTATCTATCTATCTATCTAACCTGTAACTGCTATATCTCTATCTATCTGGCTGTCTATCTAACCTGAGCATCCGCCATCTCTCTCTCTCTCTTTCTATCTATCTATCTAACCTGCAACTGCTGTATGTTTATCTATCCAGGCATCATTCCATCTGCATATCTATCAAGTTCAATGACCTCAGCCAACCTATCTATCTACCCATCCAATCATGCAAGGTACCTATATCTATCTATCCACGCATCTATCTATTCATCTATCCAAGCATCGTTCTAAATATATCTATCACTCAATTACTTCTCACCCTAAGTACCTGTCTATCTATCTCCACCCATGTTCGTTCTCTATGTCTATCTATCTATCTGCTTGTCTATCAAGGCATCGTTCTATTTATCTATCAATCACAATTATTTCCCAACCCACCCAGTCACCCATTTAACCATCTATTCATGTACGGTGTCTATCTATCTGTCTGTCTATCTATCTATCTGTCTATCTATGTAATCGGGTATCACGCTTCACCTTCGACCTATCCATCACAATTACCTCAGTTTACCAGTCTATTTATCTATCTATCAGCCCAATCATGTTATCTATCTATCTATCTATTTGGGTATTATTCTCACTGTGCATCCATGAGCCACAATCTATCTTCCTATCTATTTAATATCTATCTATCTATTTATCTATCTGTCCAGCTATCTACCTATCAAACCACCACTTTCCACGTATCCATCAATCTATCTACCTTTATCTATCTAACCATCTATTTATCTATCCACTCACACACTGCCCTGGGTATATCTATCTATCTATCTATCAAAGCACCACTATATATCCTTCAATCACCATTACCTATCAATATACAGTACATGCCTCTCTACCTACCTATTCAATCTATCTATCTATCTATCTGGAAACCTGTCGATCTATTCCGCCATTTATCTATCCAGGGAGAGAGAGAGAGAGAGAGAGAGAGAGAGAGAGAGAGAGAGATTCAACAATGATGATGATGATGAAAAAGACGAAACTAAAAAAATTACTAAATGAAAATAAAAACAAACAAAAAAACAAAGCCAAACACAGCCCAAGCAAGCAAGCAAGCAACCAAAATTGGCGTCTAATTATATTCCGCCGGTTCGCCAAATTTAATTCCCGCCAAACTGTTGCCTCGTTAATGAATCAGGCAGGTGTCGGTTTATCTATCTCTCTATCTATTTCCACAGGTGAATAGATACAAGCGGTCTATCGGAGCTATCTATCTATCGATCTACTTATCTTGCTCTTCTGTATATGTACGTGAATGTTACGTGTGTATGTACGTGAATGTATGTATGTATGTGTGTATAACCATCTAGCAATGTTTATCTATCGCTTCTATTTGTGTACATGTGTCTATCTATCCATCTATTTATCTATTTATTTATACGCAATCCAATTACTCATCTCCATCTATCTATCTATTTATAATCCACCCATTCATCGCCATATCAGTCAATCTATCTATCTATAATCCTCCCATTCATCTCCATATATATCTATCTAACCATCTGCCATGCTATCCACCCATCAACCATCTATCTATCCAAGCATCACCATCTGTCAACACACCAATCTATCCATACCATCTATCATAGCATACAGACCCGTACACTCACTTCTATCTATCCATCTATTCCCTTATCTATCACCAACTCACCACTACCACCAATACAATCAATTCTATCTACCAATCCACCACCACAACACCCCAGCACTGCAACTCCTTCTATCTATCTATTCCTTTATCTATCACCAACTCATCACTACTACCAACACTATCTAACTATTCACCATCACAACACCCCAGCACTGCAATTCCTTCTATCTATCGTGCTTAATTCTATCTATCGCGCCTCATTACGCCCGCTACATCATTAAGTGGCAATTCTATGCAAATGAGGTGCAAGTGGGATTTATTAATGGTGTACCAGAGAAGGAGGAGAGGAAGGCCGAGGACGAGGTGAAGGAAAATGTGGGTTGAGGAAGTGGAGCAAGAAGAGGATGAACTGGAGGAGGAGGAGGAGGAGGAGGAAAAAGAGGAAGAGATGGGTCGAGACTGAGGTGATGGAAGAAGAGGAACAGGTGGAGGAAAAATGAGGAAGAAGAGGTGGGGGAAGAGGAGGAAGGTGGAGGAAGAAGAGGAGGAAAGAGTAAAAGATGGAGGAAAAGGGGGGAAGAGTGGAGGAAGAAGAGGAAGCGGTGGACCGAGAATGAGATGGAGGAGGAAGATGAGGGTCAAGGACGACATGAGGGAAGTTTGAGGGAAAGTGAAGGTAAGTTGGTTGTGGGTACGAGGAGGAGGAGGAGGAGAGGAAGGCCGAGAACGAGGTTGAGGAAGAAGTGGGTCGAGGACGAGGTGGAAGATGTATATGAGGAAAAGTGGACGCTAGCCGGCTGTATGAAGGAGAAGAAGACCGAGAAGTAAATGTAAGGAGAACCTGAGAGTGGAGTGGTTGGAAGAAGGAAAGGGAGCCCAAGTATGAGGTGGGGGGGGGGTATATGAGAAAGTGAGTTAGCTGGAAGGAGGAGGAGGGAGAATCCAAGGGAAAGGTAAGGTGGGGTACTTGGAGGAAGAGGGAGGGGGAGGTCGAGGACGAGATGGATGGATGGTTGCAATAAGTGGGATATTTGAGAGAGAGAGAGAGAGAGAGAGAGAGAGACACACACACACACACACACACACACACACACACACACACACACTCAGCGCTCGGTACAAACGGAAGCCCATACGTGAAGCCTCTATAAATGCAATGTGAACCCTTGAACCCTTTGCAGTACACACCTTTGTACTGCCGCCCACCTCCACACACACACACACCTACCTATTTACCTATCTACCTACCTACCTATTTACCTGGCCTTTGTAATCAGCTCCCTCACCAGTACGCAAGAATATGTAAGCAACCATATCACAGCCAACAACTTGTAAATAAATGCATCTGACATACCCACACACCTCTCACCCATGCAATATATCCACATACCTCTCATCCACGCAACATATCCACATACTTCTCACCCATGCAACATACCCACACACACACACACACCACCCATGCAACATACGTGAAATGGCTCATGGAATTTCGCAGTCCTATAACTAACTAGAGGGTCACTCAGTGAATGGCATCTCTCCAACAAGGGCAACGTAAATTCCAAAACTACTCTTCATAATGGGTTAGGTTTCTCATCACTGACTGGGGTTTCGCAAGAAGTGTTTTCCGGATCCAAAATCTGTAATACGATCCGGATCAGTCCAAATAAGTGAATCGATTGTTCCCTGGGACATGGGCCATCTACCCACCAAATTTGGTCCAAATCTCTCCTTTAATTTTTTAGTAATCCTGCTGACAGACACACAAACAAACAGGGGTGAAAATATACTCCCTTTGTCGGAAAGAACAGAGGCAAAGTTGTCTCCCCCTAAAGGTCAGACGTGGGAGTAGGATGAAGCCTAACATATATAAATCTTTTACATGATTTCTAGTTACCAAGAATTTTATTGTCTGAACATGCATTAAGCTGGGAGTATCTCTGAGCCTGATCCGACTCCCACGTGCCGACCTTCACCTCGTTGTAAGTCGGTAATAAACGTGCTAAAAATAATATTAAAGAAAATGTATGCAATAAAGACAACTAGAAGACAAATTTACCGTGTTTACTGAGCAATACACTTATCAGTATCCGGTACTGCATCACACTACACCACCATTTCACACCATCACACCACATAACACCACCCAATCGTTCTTCACTCCCTCACACCACAACTTTTCACTACACCACACCACACCACCCAATCGCTCCTCACTCCCTCACACCACAACACAGCACCACAACTATTCACTACATCACACCACACCACCCAATCGCTCCTCACTCCCTCACACCACAACACAGCACCACAACTTTTCACTACATCAGTCCACATAACACTACCCAATCTTGTCTCACTCCCTCACACCACACCGCCACACTTTTCACCACACCACTATCCTTTTACACCACCACACCACATAAAGCTACCCAGTCTTGCCACACTCCCTAAAACCACACCATCTAACTCCACATTCTCACCCTACACTACGCCTCACCATCCCTCTTTTCACTCTGTGCTCTACACTGCCCAACACCACGCCACACCACTTTTCTCCCTCACAACAAACCCTCTCGCACTGCATCACACCATACCACCAGACCCACCCTACCACCGCACCACAACACACTATACCATCCCATCTCGCACCATAATCTCACCACATACCACACAACAACACCCCACCCTTTCACCTGAGGCCTTACAACACATCACAACACATTCGCACCCCACTACACCACACCTTACACCATCTCACCTCACACCCCATCTTTCCACCTCACCACATCTCACTAAACTACACTGTATTACCACACCATATTAGTCTCACCTAATATACACTTCATCATGCACTCTTTTCTCACCCTACACCACACCACACCACCACATCTCTTCACTGAACTAGAATACACTGCCACATCATATCATACCAAACCACAATCTCCCCTCACATCACACCACACAATCACTGTACCACACCATATCACACAACCAGCACATCTCTTCATCAAAACAGAACGCACAACCACACCATCACACCAAATTCCCTCACCACCACACCACCCTCCACACCAGCACACAGAGGGCTTTCCAACTTGGGTGCGGGGACTTAGCAAAGCTTAGGCGTTCAACTTTACCCTCCCCGAATCTTATTATTCAACTTGGCGTATTCTTAAGATGGTAAATATTGGTATGAGATGTGCTGCTGGGGGACGCTCTTGATTTTCAGTGTAAGATTGTTTTATATTTTCTGTTTAATGCTGGCTGTTTTCACGCTTTTTTTTTTAATGGTGATTTTTTTTTTCTCTCTCTCTCTACCTGTACTGTATATTTTTTAACTGCTGTTTGTTCTTGAAGAATTGTTTTTGTTATTATTGCAGGTGCTACTACTACTATTTCTACTACCACTACTACTATTAATTTTATTATTATTATTATTAATTATTATTATTATTATTATTATTATTATCATCATCATCATCATTATTATTATTAATCGCTTAAAGGCCGCCTTCGGCGGCCTCCGCTCGATGTCAAACGGCCACAAATGTGTCATAACTCAGGAACATGTGGACTGAACTGGAAATTGTTTTATTCTTCAAGTTAGAGCATTCTAACGGTATCTTGCTCTGACAAAATTTGCGCTACATTCCGCCGTTTATGTTGTGACGGTAACAAACAAACCAACAAACATACAAAAATCGGATCATTATGATATACATTATTATTATTATTACAATTATCTTTCGTATAATTGTTGGTGGTGTCTCCTTTTATTTACGCTATTTATTTTTTTGCTCTGTTATTGCCTGATTTAATTTCTTTCTTTGTTCCAGCCATTTTTTTGTAATACAATTAACGATTTTCACGCTTCCTATCAGTGTTTTATTTATTTATTTATTTATTTATTGGTTGTCTGTTTTTTACCTAATGCAATTATTATTCTTGTTTGGTGACCTCCTCTGTGTTAGTGTTTATTATTAGTTTGTTAATGTTTATGGTTTGTTTATCTGATTGTTACTGTTTGTAGTTGTTTACCTATCTAATAAGTCTGCAGGTATATTCTTTGTAATTATTGTTTGTCACAGCTTCACTCTGTGTTTGTTTATTGCTCACTTTTATGATGATCTTTGCTGTTTTTATTGCTTATTTATTGGTTTATTTCAATTTATTTTGTTATTATGCAATGTTCTTTCATGTGTTTACTGTTCATGTCACCGCCGCTCGCTTATGCCAAC
>NC_137015.1:37802404-37804904 GCF_032717465.1 Coenobita brevimanus
GGAAAGGGGAGGGAATGGAGGAGGGGAAGAGGAAGAGGGAGGGGGAGGCGAGGGGAGGTGTATATAATTTTAGCAGGAGAGCAAGGGGAGGGGAGGGGAGGGGATAGGGAAGACGAGACATGGAGAGAGAGAGAGAGAGAGAGAGAGAGAGAGAGAGAGAGAGAGAGAGAGAGAGAGACGGGGGGCTAGTTCCCCTTTGTCAGGCGGAGCGGGAAATCAATGCACAGAATTATTCGCACACCAGTACACTCACGCACACATAATACATACACACATATAAACATACATGCAGATACACATAAAACACATATACACATACACAATGCATATACACACATACATATCTACAGTACATACACGCAAAACATATCCACATACACAAAAAAAACATACACACACACAACACATACATACTGTACACATGCACAAACACAGACATACACACATAAAAACACAAATGCACATACACACACAAAACAGACACACACATAAAGCGCATACACATACATGGCTCATAAATTAATACATAATAATCGAACAAATAACATACACGAAATATATATATAAACAAGCAAATGTATTGTGAAACACACACACACACACACACACACACACACACGAGGCTTATACACATCAACACGTAAATAGCATATAACGCACGCACACACACAGCCGATTACACCAAGATAAAAATTGTAAACACACAGACGCACTCGCTCTTACATACGCACGCAGCTTCTAAACACACACACACACGGCCATAATACCTACCTACTTACAGAACTAACGACCTATCTACCTTTATTATCCTACTGTGCGATATAACTCTCTCTCTCTCTCGCCTGTCATCCACCTTCCTCTAGTTTTCTGTCACCTGCCTCTCCCTCCCCCTTTCTCTCCTCCCTACCTCTCATTATCTCCCTCCACTATCTCATTCCCTTCTTCCTCTTTACCCCGTTTTTCAATCTCTCTCTCTCTCTCTCTCCTTTCTTTCACTATTCCTTGCATCGTCTCAACTCTTTTCACTCCGTCGTTTCTCTTCCTCAATTGCACTTTTTCTCCTCGCCTCTTTCATTCCATTAACCCTTTGTATTTTCTCTCTTTCCCCTCCCTCCCTCCCCTTCTCTCTTTCCTTCTCTCTTTCCCTCTTCTTCCCATCATTCTCTCCCTCTCTCTCTCTCTCTCCACCTCATAATCTTGGCTTCCACTCACTATAATATATAAATAAACACAAACCACCGTCACCTGATGTTGGTAGTTCCCCGGGAGATTGTGGTAGTTGTGGTGGCACGGATGGTTGTAGCAGATGGTGGTAGATGATGGAAATTGTGGTAGTTTTTGATATCTGGTACTGGTGGATTGTGGTACTGGTGGATGTGGTAGGCTTTGTAGTGAATGTTGGTTGTTGTGATTGTGGTGGTAGTTGTGGTTGTGGTGGAAGTTGTAGTTGTGGTGAATGGTGGTATTTGTGGTTGTGGTGGAATGTGGTATTTGTGGTTGTGGTGGAATGTGGTATTTGTGGTTGTGGTGGAATGTGGTATTTGGTTGTGGTGGATGGTATCTGTGGTTGTGGTGGAGTGCGGTATTTGTGGTTGTGATGGATGGTGGAGGGTGGTAGTTGTGGTTGTGATGGATGGTGGAGGGTGGTAGTTGTGGATGTGATGGTGGTGGTTGTGGTTATGGTGGAGGGTGGTAGTTGTGGTTGTGGTGGATGGTGGTAGCTGTGGTTGTGATGGATGGTGGTAGTTGTGGCGATGGAAGTAGTCAAATGGTGGTAGTTGTAGTAGAGATGGTGGTAGTAGCTGTCAAATGAGGGTTGTGGATGGTGGTAGTTGTGGTAGATGGTGTGGTAGATAAGACAGCCATAGATCTTATCCACTTTATTATTCTCTCTCTCTCTCTCTCTCTCTCCCTTCCCTTCGTTGATCATTTTCTCTCCCCCTTGTCTTGCATTATCATTATGTCTCTCCCTCCTCGTATATTCTCCCTCTCTCTCTTCCATACTTCCTATTTTCTTCCTTTCCCTAACTTCATTCTTCTTTCCTCCTCTTCTATCGCTCGTTACTTCCTTCTTCCCTTTACCTCTTGTTATCTACCTCTTCCTTCCTTCCTCCCTTCCTCTTGTTTCTTTCTTTATCATTTCCTCCCTCTCTCTCAGTGGATCTCTTCTACCTTTCATGTTTTTCTCTCCCATTTCTTCCATCTATTTCTTTCTTCCTTCATTCTCTCTTCTTCCCCGTCTTCCTCCCCCATACCTCTTGCTTCACTCTCCTCTTCCTCTTTCCCTCTTTACCATATTCTTTTCACTCTTCTCAGTTCCTCTTTTCCTGCCGTCCGTCCTTTCGCTCTCTTAATTTCTTCTCTATTGCTTTCTTTCTTTTCTTTCTCCTTTCTATTAAATGCCATGTCCTTCATTGCTCTCCTAATTTCATCTTTCCTATCTGCATAGTCCGTTCTTCCTTCATCTCTCTCTCTCTCTCTCTCTCTCTCTCTCACACAC
>NC_137015.1:37809904-37929904 GCF_032717465.1 Coenobita brevimanus
CTTCCATATCGCCAGCTAATTAACACAATTTCTTTTTTGACTCACGAGACAATAGTGGTGGTGGTGGTTGTGGTAGTGGTAGCGGTGGTGGTAGTGGTAGTGGTGGTGGTACTATACAGGCATGAGTACTGGCGGTTTTGATAGTCGTATGGTTGATTGTGGTAGTGGTCGTAGTAGTGGTGGTGTAAGTGGTCGTGTTGACAGTGACAATATTGGTAACTATACTCCTTTCACCGAAACTTGGCCCATATTTTCGTTCTTTTGCAGTTTATTTCATGTAGCTCAGTGGCACAATAATATCAAGGCTCTACGTTCTTTCCACAGCACTTCTTCGTGACTAGCAACGTATTCTAGTGTTAACCTACTACTACAACTCAGCTCTAAATATCGAGAGACGGCAATTTTAGGCCAAGTTAGAGTGAAAAGGGTATAGACGATGTACCACCAACCCTCTTGTTTTATTTTATTTTTTTTCACTGACCTGACCTCTGACCTATGGCTATTCGAATCTGACCTAAATATGGAGTTTTTAGGTCAAGGATTTTAAAAGTTTGAGAGGCCAAGGCCAGACTCAAACTTACGAACATCTTCCACTCCTAACCTATATTTATTTTTTGCAGGAAAGACGGGGAGAGGGTATGTATTCTTCCTGCACTAAATAAATACATTAAAAAAAACACTAAATAAACAGAATACATAAAAATGACTTACTGCACGTTAAAAATACGAGAACATTTTTTTCTTTTTCCCCTGTGTGTGTGTGTGTGTGTGTGTGTGTGTGTGTGTGTGTGTGTGTGTGTGTGTGTGTGTGTGTGTGTGTGTGCTGGACCTGTAGCAAACAACGCTGATGACACTGATCTAAGGCAAGTGCAGTCATCAGTATCGAGTGCTGAAAAAAACACAATACTGATTTTTAAAGTGCATGGAGAAGAGCAAGAGAGGGAGACAAGAATTTTGACGCTGACTGTACCTAAAAAACTAGAAATCCTCCCCCTCCCACCACCACCACCACCACCACATATATTCCTTGCCTAGATATACGGTATACTAAATCTCTACCGTGCATACCAACAAAAATATATACTCCTGCTCTAGATATACAGTATACCCCACCCCCACCTAACATACTATGCCGAATATACAACATACCCATCTTATCCATAAAACCCTAGACACAGTATACCCACCCTCACCTAACATTTATATGGAAGTAGTGAGAAATAGAAAAAAATAAACAAAAATTCACACACACACACACACAATCACAAACAAGCCAAACCACATGAGCATAATATAACCATGCAAGATAAAATGTAAGCATATAAAGCAGAGGAAAAACAAAAACACAGATGTAAATAACACCCACCCGCACACAGCCTGCCTCTCTCTCTCTCTCTCTCTTCTCTCCCTCAGTAAGAAAAGGATGAAATATTAAAAGATTCCCTCGACCCACCAATCCCCCCAGGCGCTCGAGGACACACACACACACACACACACACACACACACACACACACACACACACACACACACACACTCACGCACGCACGCACACACACAGCAGGAAAACAAATGCTAGAAGTACAAAACACGCCACCCACACACACACGACTCCCCCCTCCTCTCTCTCTCTCTGACAAAACTGAGAGCGACAATTGGAGGGGCAATTTCTCCGCCCAATACACGTTTGTCCACACCCAAATAAAAACACGCAAGGGGAAATAAAACACGGGAAAAAAACATAAAACACGGCAAAAAATCTACAACAATAGTGGGCGTCCGCTTTAAACCAAACACGGCCTCTGCTGGGAAATGGTTAGGAGACAAAGGAGTCATTATGGCTACAGAATAAAGTTAATTTTTAGAACAGAGGGGAGAGTTTGAGTGGCAGACCGGGCTGGGTTGGGTTCAGATAAGGTCGCGCTGGGATGGTATGGGATGGACTGGAATGGGATCGGTCAGTATGGGCTGGGTTACGCTGGGCTGATTTGATTTGTGTTGGGAAAGGTCACGTGAAGGCCAGGTCAGATCAGGTTGTGTTCGATTAGATTAGGTCAGGTTGGTCAAGTTTGGGTCTGCAGTTTGATTAGATCATATCCAGGCAGATAAAGCAAGGTCAGGGGATGTTAGCTTAGGTTAGATCAGGGGAGACAGGGCAAGGTTAAGTGGATTTAAGGTCATGCGAGGTTGGAGTATCAGGTCAGGTTAGATAGGGGATGGCAGGTTAGGTCAGGCTGTCGGGAAAAATCAGTAACTGGTAAAAATATCACCAAAACTTTATCCCCTTCAAATCAATGGCGTATTTTTATCTTTCATTTATTGTTACATGCTCCAGACGATTTTATTCAGCTCAAGGGGAAGGGTTTTCGAGATGCGGAGGGGTTGACATAGCTTTAACCCCAACAGAACGACAAACCCTCTGGCTGAATGCAATCCCCTTGTGGTAGATATTATAAACAAAATATCGCAGTGAAGGGGTTTAAGTTAGACTGAGAACTGGATCACAACACCAAAAACCTCATAAAATACATCCAGACTACTCCTGGACACAAAATGGCCGCCGTGTCCAGGCTCGGAAACACTCACGTAAGCCACATGTCGCGTATGTAAACAAAGATGACAAGCGTTTTCTCTCGATCAGCTGACCACCGCTTACCTGCAAAGAAAACGGGGAATTGGTTAGAATCATTGCATATAATAAATTGGAGAGGATCACAATGATTGGGGTAATTACGAGAATAATATACAAATTGCAAAATATAATAATAATAATAAGGATACCAACTGAAACCAGCAATTCATAGTATAAATGACACTAGAATTCACTGCATTAACACCACAAACACGAAAAATATCATCATTCAACCCCCACTTCTGAATAGGCCTTATACACGGGATAGAAGGGATCCAGAAATAATAAAATAATAATAATAATAATAACAATGGTAGCAGCAGCAGTAGTAGTAGTAGCAGTAGTAGTTTCTGTAGTGGTAGTAATAATATAAGTAGTGGCAGTCGTGGTGGTAATAGTAGTAGTAGTAGTAGCAGCAGTGGTGGTGGTGGTGGTGGTGGTAGCAGTAGTAGTAGTAGTAGTAGTAGTAGTAGTAGTAGTAGTAGTAGTAGCAGTAGCAAGATAAAAGAATAATAATATCAATGCCCACTCAGTAAAACCTCTTCACTATGATGACTTTCCGCATCCATTTCCGCTTCCGCCAGACGATTTTCTTCATCTCACGAAAGCGTCTAAGTGGCCAAGGGATTAATGAAGGCTGTATCTAACCCCTCCAGCTCCTAATGCTTTATATGGAAGATGAATAAAATCGTCTGGAGATTGCAAGAGTAAAGATCATGTCCTCGGCCTGAAGGGGTTTTAAGAGATTGTATTTTGCGTAATTTTTCTACAGCCAAAGACCTCTCTCTCTATCTCTCCATACTCACCTCCAGTCGCCATGTGTGTGTGTGTGTGTGTGTGTGTGTGTGTGTGTGTGTGAGAGAGAGAGAGAGAGAGAGAGAGAGAGAGAGAGAGAGAGAGAGAGAGAATGTCAGGATTTTTTGGATATTACACACTTACACGCAAACAACTTATTCACACACACACACACACACACACACACACACACACACACACACTTACACGCAAACAACTTATTCACACACACACACACACACACACACACACACACAGACTATAGTGGTTGCAATCGGAATGTAAACCCAGTGGACTGCAGGCTGGAGTTACCATCCTTCTTTCGGGGGATAGGTAGGGAGCTGAGGGACGTTTATATAACCAGGCAGGGGAGTCGCCTGGTTGTATCAGTGCCACCACGTGAAAGCGTCCCTCTCGAGATAGATATACAAGAGCTAGATAAATGGATAGACTGGTCAATAGATAGCAGATAGATAAAATAAGTAGATACAAACAGGATGGCTATTTCCACTACACACTAGTAACAGTCATTTCTACCTATCTATTGCCAGACGCCTCAATCCCGTTCGGGGTGGCCACAAACAAATCGCCTCCACGTCGCGCTGTCCCCCGCCATTTCGATGATATTTAACAGGTCAGATAGACAGACTAATGAAGAAACAGACGGGGTAAATAGACACCCAATAGATTAAATAGATGGAAACAGCAGGCCTCATTCCGCTGCAGACTAATAACTGTAATTAATATCGTCATTGGAATAATTGTAATACCTAAACTATTGCTCGCAGGGTTAGTTATATTGTTTAAGGAATTACACAAGGCCAGTATAATTTATCCCTGCGGTTCACGAAATATCCTCCCACCCTCTCCCATCTGAATTCGTCTATCTATTCATTATTTATCTATCTATCTATCCAGTATTTGTTAATCTATTCATCTATCTATCCAGTGTTTGTTAATCTATTCATCTATCTATCGTTTCCCTTCATTTCAATTCGTCTATTAATTATCTATCTATCTATCTAGTTCTTGTTAATCTATTTATGTTATCTATCGTTTCCCTACATTTCGTCTATCTATCTATTATTTATCTATATATCCAGTATTTGTTAATCTATTCATCTATCTATCGTTTCCCTTCATTTCAATTCGTCTTATCTATTCATCTATCGATCTAGTATCTCTATCTATTCATGTATCTATCGTTACCCTTCATTTCAATTCGTCTGTTTATCTATCGACCTAGTATCTTAATCTATTCATGTATCTATCGTTTCCCTTTCCTTCATATTATCTATCAATCTACCAATTAATCATCTATCTACATAACCTACGTATCTATCTATCTGTCTATCCTTCATCCTCTCACCATCTAAATAGTTATCTATCTATCATCTATCTATCCAGTCTCTATCTTAGCTAAACTGGACTATATCTATCTCCTGTGCCCATCCAATCTATCTCTCTATCTATCTATCTATTTCCGCTCCCCCGAAACATCTGATGCGGTTATCAACTCAAATATCTATCCATCTATTATCTATCTATCTATCTATTCTCTCTCTCCCTCCCCGCCAAATGAAATCGGTTTATCTATCCAAGCTATCTACATATTCATCATCATACGCTCTATACATGGGTCGTTTCCCTCCCCCTCTACCATTTTCGTTCGCATGTCTATCTCTCTGTTTTCTATCTAGCTATCTCCCTCTTTGGTTTGATCTCTCTCTCTCTCTCACGGGGAAGGAAAGATGAGCGTCCGAGGGGTGTCTCTCTCCTCCCCCCCTTGTCTCTCTCTCTCCTTAGCTATGTAGTTACACAGAAACACAAACTACACATACCTTACAACACTTGGGTACTTCTCTCTCTCTCTCTCTCTCTTTCTCTCTCTCCACCTCGTCTTTGTCGTTTTCTCATTCTTCAACCTTTCTTTATTATTCTTCTTTCTTCCACTTCCTCCTCCTTTTCACTTCATTTTCTTTACTTCCTCCGTCTCTCCTTTAAAATCTTCCTTTTTTTTCTTCTGTTTCAGTCTTCTCCCCCCCCCCTCTCCCTCCCTGCTGCTACTCCACTCCCCCCCTTTTTTTTCATCCTCCCTTCCTCTCCCTCCCCCCTCTCGTCACCCCCATTCCCCATTCCCCTCCCCCTCCCTCCTTCCTTGTTTCGATAAATCACACTCACTCTTCTTTTCATTTCTTTCCTTCCCTCCTCCCCCCTCCACCTCGTAATTCCCTCCCTCCCTCCCTCCCTCTCTCTCTCTCTCCTTCCCCCCATGTTTTCTATTTAATCTCATCGTCTCACACCTTCTCTCTCTCTCTCTCTCTCTCCTTACACACTCCTTCCTTCCTTCTCTCCGTGTCCCTCTCCCTCCTTCGCTTACACTCATTTCCTCTTCTCCCTCTTTCTCTCCTCCGTCTATCACCCCAGTCCTCCCCTCCCCCCCGTTCCCTCCTTCCTACCCTTCCTCCCTCTCTCCTACCTTTCTCCCTCCTCATTCCTTCCTTCCTCACTTCCTCATTCTCCGCCACGCCAAACCTTTACTTCATCATTCATCTTCTTCCCTTCCTTCCTCCATCCCCCTCCTTCGCCCTCCCTTCGTCTTCCTTCATTCCTTCTCTTTTATCCAGTCCTTCCTTCGCTTCGTCCCTCTTTTTCTCTTCCTTCCCTCCCTTTTTTCGCTTTTTCTCTCACTTCGTCACTTCCTCCATTCTGTCCTTCTTTCCTTCCTCTTTTTCCCTTGACTACTTCCTCAGCATTTTATCCAATCTTCTTTCCTCCCTTTCTCCTTCACTTCCTTTTCCATCCTCCTTTTCTTCCATCATCGCTGCCTTCCATCCTCCTCTTCCTTATTTCCCCGTCCACTTCCTCCTCTCCCCACCTTCTCTGTTTTCCGTTCGCATCGTCTTTCCCTCTCTTCACTATTCCTTCCCTTCCTCCTCCAGTTCTTCTTTTATCGTCTTATTCTCAGTCTGTTTTTCTCCCTTACTCACTCCCTCCTTCTCTCTTCCCTCCATCTCTTGTTCTTCCTTCCCTTCCCTCCTATCCTTCTTCCTGCCTCCCTTTTTCTCCCATCCTTCTCTCTCCTCTTTTTTTCTTATTTCTGTTCTTCCTACTAGTCTCTCTTTTCCTTCCTCTCTTCCTCCCTCTCCCTCTTTTCTTTCCTCTCTTCCTCTTGCTCCCTCGCCCTCCTTTACGTCCTCTGCTCCTCTTCCTCCACTCATTCCTTTCTTCCACAACCTCTTCTCTTCTTCCTTTCCTTTCTTCCTCCTCCCTCTCCCTCCTTCCCTCCCTTACTTTTTCCTCCTTCCCTCCTTTTCTTCTTCCTCCTCTCTCTCCCTCCTTCTCTCCCTTTCTTCCTCCTTCTCTCCCTCCCTCCTTCCCTCCCCTTCTTCCTCCTTTCCTACCTTTCTTCCTCCTCCCTCTCCCTCCTTCCCTCCCTTACTTTTTCCTCCTTC
This sequence comes from Coenobita brevimanus, assembly GCF_032717465.1. NCBI lineage: Eukaryota > Metazoa > Arthropoda > Malacostraca > Decapoda > Coenobitidae > Coenobita > Coenobita brevimanus. The sequence goes on from NC_137015.1 coordinate 37,816,785, forward strand.
CCTCCTTTTCTTCTTCCTCCTCCTCTCCCTTTCTTCCTCCTTCTCTCCCTCCCTCCTTCCCTCCCCTTCTTCCTCCTTTCCTACCTTTCTTCCTCCTCCTCCTTTCTCTCCCTCCTTTCCTACCTTTCTTCCTCCTCCTCTCTCCCTCTCCTCTCTCTTCCTATCTCCCTCTTTTCCTCCCTTTCTTCCTCCTCCTCCTCTTCTCCCTAAGCCCATGATCCTTCAAGATAAGCACAAGGGCATTCTCCTCCTCTCTCCCTCCCTTCTTTCCTCCTCCCTCCATAGTGTTATTATTTTCTCCATCATTCTTATCTCCCTCCTTCCCTCCCCTTCAACCCTTTCCTTGTTCCCTTTCATTCCTCCTCCCTCACTTCTTTCTTTCCTCCTCCCTCACTTCTTTCTTTCCTCCTCCCTCACTCCTTTCTTTCCTCCTCCCTCACTCCTTTCTTCCCTCCTCCCTCACTCATTCTTTCCTCCCCTCTCACTCCATCTTTCCTCCTCCATCCTTTCTTTCTTTCCTCCTCCCAATACAGTATATTATTACATTCTCCTTTTCCAACCTTTCTCTCCCTCCTTTTCTTCTTTCCTCCTCCTCCTTTCTTCACCCTTTCACATTTTTTTATCTTCCTCACTCAAAATAATTCTCTCTCATCTTTTATATTCATTTTTCGTTCCCTCCCTTTTTCTTCTTCTCTCTCTCTCTCTCTCTCTCCATAATATTATCTCCCACACACTAATATATTTTCTGTTTTCCTCCCGGTTTTAAATTTTGCGTCCCTTCCTCTCTCTCTCCCTCTCTCTCTTCCTTTCTTCTTTTCCTTCCTCCTTATTTCCCTCATTTTTTTTCCTCCTCCTTTTCCTCTTTCCACAAATACCATCTCCATCTCACCTTTTTCATTCCACTTTTCTTTCTTCTTTGTTGTTACCTCCCTCCCTCCCTCTCTCTCTCTCTCACACATCATCTTTGTTTTCCTTCTCTCCCTCCCTCGAATTAATTTTCTTCCTCTTTCTTTTCTCCCTACTTTACTCTCCCTATCAATTCTATCTTCTTCCCTCTCTCCCTCCCCTCCTCTCTCCCTTCACAATATTATTTTACCTTCCTTCAATCTATAAATTTTTTGCATTTCTCTCCCTCCCTCCCTTCCTTTCCTCCCCCCCCTTTTTTTTTTTCCCCTACTTTACTCTCCCTATCAATTCTATCTTCTTCCCTCTCTCCCTCCCCTCCTCTCTCCCTTCACAATATTATTTTACCTTCCTTCAATCTATAAATTTTCTGCATTTCTCTCCCTCCCTCCCTTCCTTTCCTCCCCCCCCTTTTTTTTTCCCTCCCTCCCTCCCTTCTTTCCTCAGTCCTGTCATAAACTAATCTTCTCATCTATATTTTCCCTCTTTCTCTCTCACCCTGTCTCTCTCTCTCTCTCTCTCTCCCATTTTTTTCATAATCTATTTTTCGATCCTCTGTTGTCACGTCTCTTCCCTCCGCCCCCTCTTCTCTCTCCCTCCCTCACTTCCTCCCCACACCCCCAGGCATATTATCTCCTTCACTCTTTTTATTTTCTCCTTCTCTTCCCTTTCCTCCCTTCTTTCTTCTCCCTGATATAATTAAACTCCCACCTTTATTTACCCTCTCTCTCTCATATATTTTCCTCCTCCTTTTTCATTATCAACTGCCTGTCACCACTTTCCTACTTACCTCTCTCATTTCCCCCTTGCCCCTCCCTTATTTCCTCCCTCCCCTCTCTCTCTCCTCTCTCTCCATTCCTTCGTATTCTCCCTCGATTCTTTCCTCTCCCTTCGTTCCATCCTTCCATCCTCCTCCCTTAAAATAACATCCCTCTCGCTTTCAAACTTTTCTTTTTTCCTCTCAACTTTTCGCTCCTTCAATTCGTGGCCATTTCTCTCTCCACTGTATATTTTTCTTATCACTTTTCCTCCCCCTTCCTCACTCTTCCTTCCCTCCCCGTCGTTCTCCCCTTCCCTGCACCATTCAATTCCCCTCCCCTCCCCTCTCCTACACTCCATGAAACCAATTCCACTCCCCCACACTCCAACCACATTCTCTCTCTCTCTCTCTCTTTTTTTTTTTTTTTCGCTCGTCATTAAATTCTGTCTGTCTGTCTGTCTTTCTCTCACACACAAGCGTGCGCAATCCCTTCCATTTCCCCACTCACCCACCCTCCCCTCCACTTCTGGCCACATCGTGTCTCATAAAACAGATACCACAGTCGGACCCTACCTCCAACCATCACCCCCTTCATAGCCACTAAGACATGTTGTTCTATGCTTTCAATTGTACTGGTCTGTTATAATCCCTACCCCTCCCTCTCCCCTCCTCCCAATCTCCCCTCTCCCTACCAGCTGACCTAAATCAAATGCGTCCCTATATGCCTGCAAGTAAAGAAAACAGCATACAAATGCAAATAACAACAACAATAATAATAATAGTAATCCATCCATCATCGAATCCTACACTGTCCCACGAGGAGCGTAGGTGCCCGGGGCTAGGCAGTTGGGCCCGACATTTAAGATGAGTGGCCAGCCTCACTCATCCCTGAGTGGCATTACATGAGCAATCAATCCCAATAATCGTAATAATAATCAATAATTATTAATTACAGTTACAACAAAACAAAACTAAATAAACAATAATCACCACATACTCGCAACGAAATGTATACGATGGAAATAGCAAAGAAATTACAATTATCACACACACATAAATTTTATATATATATATATATTGTAACAAAAGGTCATCAGTGTATTATTAGAACTCTTATGATCAGTTCCCCCACCCACGCCCTGAGGGGAAGGAAGGGGAGGAAAGGGATACGGTAGAAGGGGAAGGGAAAGGACAGGAGAGGGGGAAGAAAGGGAATGAGAGAGATGGGGACGTAAGAACGAACGAAAAGGAGACCAATGGGAGAAATGGGGAAAAAAGAAGAACGGAGGCAACGGAGGGCAACGAAAGTGACGAGAAGTGAAAAGAAGTGAAGAGAGAGGAGGGGAAGGGAGAGGGAGGGGAGAGAAGAACAGAGAATGAAAAGGTTGGGGAGGGGAAGGGAGGGCAGGGAACAGGGTAGGGGAGGGAGAGGGAGGGAAGGGAACAGGGTACAGGAGGGAGAGGGAGGAAAGGGAACAGGATAGGGGAGGGGAGAGGAGAGAGAGAGAGAGAGAGAGAGAGAGAGAGAGAGAGAGAGAGAGAGAGAGAGAGAGAGAGAGAGAGGGAGAGAGGGAAATGGCCAGGAGATGAAAAGATACAAAAATGGGATGGAGGATGAGGGAAAAGAAATGAAGACGAGAGAGAGAGAGAGAGAGAGAGAGAGAGAGAGAGAAACAATCCCACCTAACCATACCATCTCATTACCATTCAGTTCCTTCTTCAATTTCGTTACCTAATCATACCTGAAGGTTGAACACACATTTCATTAACATACTAATTACGTCCTTATTTCACTCCCACCCTTATTTTTTATCAGGTAATACATTCATTATAATATTATTGGGACGTTTGTGTACCTTCGACATTTATACTCTCTCTCTCTCTCATACTAACTAAAGCATCCTCTCACTCACTCTCACACATTATCTCTTCCCATTTTTTTTTTTTCCTACGCCTTCCATTCCTCGCTTCCCCCTCCTACTTATTTTCCCCTCTCACTTCTCCTCCCTCCCTGATTCCCTCCCCTCGTTTCTTCCCCCTTCTCTCCCTACTTTGCTTCTTTTTTTCTCACCTCTCTCTCTCTCTCTTTCTCCTTGCTTCTCTTACCTCCTCCTCTTTCGCCCCTTCTTCGTTTTTCTTATACCTCCTCCCTGTCTTCCCTCTCTTTCTTCCTCCCTCCTTCTTTCCTTCTTATATCTCCTCTCTCCCTCCCTCCTTCCCTCCCCCCCCTCTCTCTCCTTCCCTCCCTCAAACTCCTGCTTTGTTATCCTTGTCTTTGACCCACAGAACAGCCACAAGTCACCACCTACTCTCTAGCAAACAGCCTCCAAAGGACAAATATGCCTGTTGCTGTTTGTTTGCCTTTGTACTCCTCTTGTGCTCCTTTCCATCCATCCTTTTTCCTCCCTTCTTCTTCCCCTCCCTCCCTCTTTCCTCCCTTCTTCCCATCACTACCTCCTTCGTCCCTTCATCTTCCCCTCTCTCCCTCCTTCCTCCCTTCTTCTTCCCCTCTCTCCCTCTTTCCTCCCTTCTTCCCATCACTACCTCCTTCGTCCCTTCTTCTTCCCCTCTCTCCCTCTTTCCTCCCTTCTTCCCCTCTCTCCCACTTTCCTCTCTTCTTCCCTTCCCTCCCTCCTTCCTCCCTTCTTCTTCCTCTCCCTCTCTCCTCCCTCCCTCCCTCCCCCAGCGTCTTTAAGGAGATGCAAATTTAAATATGGAATCATGTTTTCTCCCTCCCTCCATCTCCCCCCCCCTTCCACCCTCGTTATTTCTTTCCCTCCCTCCTTAATTCGCTCTTCTCTCCCTTCTTCCGTTCTCTCTCTCTCTTTCTCTTTCTCTCTCTCTCTCTCTCTCCCTTTCATAATGTCATTCCCTACCTCCTAAATTAAGTCTTCTTTCTCTCTCTCTCTCTCTCTCTCTCTCTCGTTATTTCGTTCCCTACCTCCTAAATTTAACCTTCTTTCGCCTTACTTCCATTCTCTCTCCCTCCCTCACTCCCCCTCCCTCTCTCTCTCTATGTACAAGTTTGGCCACATCTTCGTTTTTCCCTCCCTCCTTCATATATTCCTCCCTTGTTCCTCTCACTTCCTCCTTTTTGTTCCTCCCTCTCTACTTTTTCCTCTCCCTCCCTTGTTTTTCTAGCTGTTCCTCCTTAATTAACTCTCTCTCTCTCTCTCTCACACACTCATCTCTTTTCCTTCTTCCTTCCTCTTTCTATCCCCTCCCTGCTCTCTCCTCCTAGCCTCCTCTTCTTTTTTCCCCTCCCTTTACCCATATTTCTCTCCTCTCACCCTCTCCCCTCTCCTTTTTTCCACCATCTCCCTCCTTAATGGTTTTTCTTGCTCCTCCCTCCCTCTCTCTCCCTCCCTCTCTCTCTCCCTCCCTCCCTCTCTCTCGTTTTTTCTTCCTTCCTCCACTTATCTTTCTTTGCCTCCCAATAATACTTTGTTTCTTTCCTTCTTCCTCCTTCCCTTCCTCCTCTGTTTCCTCCCATCTCATAATTTTCTTTCTTCCTCCTCTTTTTCCTCCCTCCCTCTCGTTTTCTACCCCCCCCTCCTTCCTTCTCCTCTTCTCTGAAACCTCCTGTCTCCCTCACTTTCTCTCTCTCATATTTTTCCTGTTTTCTTCTTCCTCTTTTGCTGCCACGGAAAACAAAGAGAGTGTTGGTAAGAGATAGTGAATGAAGGAAAACAGGATGAGAAAGGACAGTGACAGTGAAAGGACTGAATGGAGGAGGAGGAGGAGGAGGAGAAGGAGGTATAGGTGAGAAGTGACGGGGGAGGGGGGGGAGTGAGTGAAAGAAAATAATTAAAAAAAATAAAATATAATGAGTGACAGGGGAAGTAAGAAAAATGAATAAGAAATGTGAAGAAAATGGTCAATAATAAAGCCTCCAAAATAGGACAGGGGAAAAATAGAGTGGTGAATAAAAAATGAAATAATGATGTAAAATATAAGAAAATGAATACAAAACTGAATACGGCATAGGAGGGACGGATGGAAAAAAATAAAGGAAAATGTAGTAGGTGGAAAACGACAATAAAAATGGTAAAGGGAGGAAAGTGAAGAAAGCACAGAAGGGCAGTGTGAATGCAGAGGAAGGCAGGACAAATGAAAGAAACAGTGAATGGGGGAAAGACGGAAAGCAAAGAAAGGCAGAGTGAATGCAAGAGAATGTGGGAGGCGGAATGAAGGAAATCGTGAATGAAGGAATGAAGGCTACAGACGCATAAAGAAGGATGTGAAAGAAGTGAAAAGGGAATGACAATAATAAAAATAATGAATAAGAGTGACACTGAATACAGACACTAGAGGATGAACGAAAACTGAAAGTGAAGGAGTGAAGGAAGGTGCAAAAAATGAGGTGGGAGAGAGAAGACAGGGAGAGAGGGAAGTGGAGGGGAGAGGAAAATATGGGAGAGAGAGAGAGAGAGAGATAAAGTGAAAAACAGAAGATTAGGAACAACATAATAATAAATAAAGGAGTAGGAGAAGAAAAGTAAAGGACGTAGGGGAGGAGGATGGAGGTAGAAACAAGGAAGGAGGGAGTAGAAGGGAGGGATGCGGGGAAGGTAGGAGGGAAGGGAGGGGAAGGGGGTGAGGAGGGGTGGTGAGATGAGGTAGTATGGGGGATCTAGGAGAAGCGGGGGAGGAAAGATGGGGGAATAGGAGGGGAGTGGAAGGAAGGGAAGAGGGAGGAGGGGAGTGGAAGGAAGGGAAGAGGGAGGAGGGGAGTGGAAGGAAGGGAAGAGGGAGGAGGGGAGTGGAAGGAAGGGAAGAGGGAGGAGGGGAGTGGAAGGAAGGTAAGAGGGAGGAGGGGAGTGGAAGGAAGGTAAGAGGGAGGAGGGGAGTGGAAGGAAGGTAAGAGGGAGGAGGGGAGTGGAAGGAAGGGAAGAGGGAGGAGGGGAGTGGAAGGAAGGGAAGAGGGAGGAGGGGAGTGGAAGGAAGGGAAGAGGGAGGAGGGGAGTGGAAGGAAGGGAAGAGGGAGGAGGGGAGTGGAAGGAAGGGAAGAGGGAGGAGGGGAGTGGAAGGAAGGGAAGAGGGAGGAGGGATGGGGAGGTACGCAGGCTGAAAATCCCATCAATAGAAACACCAGATGTTCGACACACTTTATTTTTTAGGGGGGAGGGGTGAAAAGGGGAAGGGGAAGGGGAAGGGAGGGAGGGATACAGGAAAGGAGAGATGAAATTCCAGGGAGATCACGGGAGGACTAAATAATCATCATCATCATCATCATCATAATCTTAGAATCAGAGTATTAATTACCAGGTATACCTAAAAAAAAAAAGTATCACACTACTACTACTACCACCATTACTCATCATCGTAGTAGTAGTAGTAGTACCGGTAGTAGTAGTAGTAGTAGTAGTAGTAGCAGCAGTAGTAGTGGTGGTAAAATAATAATAATAATAATATTAATAATAATAATAATAATAATAATAATAATAAAAAGCAAAGAAAAAGGAAAAACAAGAAAGATGAAGGGCAAAAATGTAAGCAGTCTAGGTAGGTAGGATGGTAGATAAGTAGGTAGGTAGGTAGGTAGGAGAGATGATAGACGTGAGAGAAAGAAAAATGAAGGGAAGGACTGACAGAAAGAAGAATAAGAGGGGAGGAAATTAAGGAGAGAAAGAATGGCAAAGTGGAGGGAGGGAGGGAGAAGGAAAAGAAGGAAGGCACGGGGGGGGGGGAGAGAGAGAGAGAGAGAGAGAGAGAGAGAGAGAGAGAGAGTCAATAAAAACATCAATAAAACACAATGCCTAAAAAAAAAAAAAAAAAAAAAAAAAAAAGAGGCAGTGGTAAGGTAGTGTTGGTTTCGGATCACTGAAGCCAGAGATCGAGCCCATTAATGCTGATGACAAAAAGAAACCTACATCAACTCCTCTAAACAAAATCTCTATATCCCTAAAGCATGAAAAATAAAACAAAAATAAATAAATAAAATACAAGAGGTGTCCTAGTACTGAAATGGTTAATGGATAGAGTCTAACCGCTCCACTACCTGAGGACCATCTGAAGCTGAATATAATCTAGTAGAAACAGTAGTAGTAAAGAATAAATCGCAACAGACGTGGTATAACGGGAGTACTCTAACCTGACAAAGATCCCTAACCCCTTTCAACCCAGCAGATAGAAAAGACTGATTAGAATGGAGACACGACATGACTAGTGACCAAGGAGACTCAACCCAACCTCATCACTAGGGCCCATCAATTTTCACGCTAAAAAAAAAAAAAAATGAAGTTATGAGTGACCCTGTTCCGTCAGATGTAAACAGAGGATGGTGCTAGACGGCCACTTGCCTTCACTAGCTAACCATACAAGCCGAGCGACACGTCAATATATCAAGGGGGGGAAGGGGGGATTGGGGAGGGGAGGCTGGGGAGGGGAGGCTGGGGTGTGGGTGGGGTGATAAGTGAGGGGGAGTGATGACTATACCAGCCTTGGGGTGAGGTGGCGTATATACACACACACACACACACACACACACATAATACACATACGTCACACACTTATATAAATACATACATAGTTATAAATTACAGTACACACACAAACACACACACACACACACACAAACACACACACTTTCATGGTTTCAATACGCTTCTCCCACACACACATGCACTTCAATACCCTCTCTTTTACAAACACTTCCTCTCTCTCTCTCTCTCTCTGAGGCCAGGCAAGGGAGTCACACCTAAACAAACACTGAACAAAAACAACAAACTCAAATAAAACAATGAATTAAAGTTCTATTAAACATTATGAACCTTCTCCCTCTCCTCACACACACACACACACACACACACACACGTCACTGCACAAACACGTAAACATCCGCACATGTGCAATTCGACCTCTCTCTCTCTCTCTCTCTCTCGTTTTTTCTGGGAATGTGGGAGGGGACAGCAAAACACAACACAACACCACACACACACACACACACACACACACACACACACACACGCACACACACACACACACTTGCATAATTCATATCGCCAAATCTACGTACACATGAGAAGATAAACGTACATACATTCACCAAAACACACACACATGATAAGACACATGACTAATATCTGTGTACACAGCACAGGCAAAAACACACATACACGTAATTTAACAACACGCATACATGAAAAACAAACATGACTAAAACGCACATGACCTGGGAAAATGTACGCACACACATAAATGGAAAAGTGCACACAGAATCTTTATACACATGAGAAAACAGACAGGGAGGATTTGCATATCTAGCATGACCTGACTGCAAATTTTTGGCGCGCGCGCACACACACACACACACACACATGTATGCATACAAATACACATTAACAAATGCATATATAGTATGGTATACATACAGTACGAACAGATGTAGATTTATACAGACAGACAGACAGACAGACAGGCGGGAAAATACAGATACTGTACTGTATGTAGACAGACAGACAGGCGGGAACATACAGATACTGTATATATGGAGAGAGAGAGAGAGAGAGAGAGAGAGAGAGAGAGAGACCCACCCACATACACACGTATTTCAAAACCAGTCCCCCAACACACACACACACACACACACACACACACACACACACACACACACACACACACACACACGGCAAACGCATACAAATGAATCTCAAACACAACAACACCAACATCTTTACATACATAAACAACAGAAATACATACATACACACATTTTCATCACCATCATCATCATCACAAGCATCACCAACAACAATCATCATCACCACCACCATCACCGTATTCCCAAAACTTTCCATTATTACATACTTATATTCATCAAAAAATTATCCCTTCTTATCCTAGTCCACATTTTTAGAGCTACCTTTTCACTACGACACACACACACACACACACACACACACACACAATGCCACTATATAAGTATGGAATGGGGGAGGGGTCAATGAACATCGACTATTTTTTCACTGCTTCCTCAAAGGCGGTAACATTCTCTCTCTTTGGTATTCTCTACGACATTCATAAAAACTGGATATTCATGACTATCTATTTACTCTTTAATTTATCTACTCTCTCTGACGCAAAAAAAAAAAAAAAAAAAAGTATATCCATGTATCTTTCTACCCTCGTATTTCTCTCTCGTCTGTATTTATCTTAATTTGTTCTCATTTATCTTCATTCCTCTCTCTCTCATGTTGTATTTATCTTTATTTCCTCTCCCCCACCTGTTTTTATTTACCTTCATTTCCTCTCTCTCTCTCTCTCTCTCCCTCTCTCTCTCTCACCTGCTTTACTTCCCGCCTCATATTTTTATTCATGATTGCCTCCCTCTCTCTCTCTCTTTTTATTTATCTTTATTCCTCTCACTCTCATCTGGTTTTATCATCATTTTCTCTCTCTCTCAGCCATCGACCTTACTTTAAGATTCTCTTTGCTATCCTTCCGTCCCGCTGCGTCACTCTTCTCCCACCGAATCAGCAAGCCCACATTTTCACCATTAACATTAAAATACTGATAATACCAGTACTGTATTCTATTTCAACTGACACCAGACGATTTTCCTCAGCTGACACCGTGCCATTTCAACGTAAAACTCGTATACTACAATCTGAAATCGCAAAGTGAAATAAAGATCCAAATTTATGACGATTTTTGAGGAACGTGATGCTGTTGGAACGTATTTGGACTTCCTGTATGGTTGCTGACTGCGTTCTGTAAAATGGGATGCAGGCTGACCATATGGAACAAGCACAGGTGTTAATGACCTCCAGTAATCAGGGGCTCGCATTCCGCTTTGCAATTCAAGGTTTAAACATTCGACCAGGTGTTAATTATGGTACCTCTAACTCTCTCTCAGTCGAAGAATTATACAGGTTAAGTCTAAAAATCCATGGGGAAAAAAATACAATCCCTTCTCTATCAGTAGGTTTCTAACGACGTGCGATGGGAAGGGAAAGCACATTAACTGTCATCTTGCAGGCAGGTGACGCTGACGGGGGGTTCACCTTCCATAAATACAATGTTTTCTTCCTCCGTCGGCTTATGATGTCAAATGATGGCACGGTAATAGGACTGACACTGTAATAGGGATGGCACGGTAGTAAGAAGGGCGCATTGACAGGCATGACGGTAGTGCAGAAGAGGATTTCACTGCATCTACCAACAAGCTGCACAGGATTTCAATTGCAAACTCCATCTTGCAACACCATTTTTTCCTTCTACATAACTACCCTTCTGACTCTCTGTGGTACCCCATTCCAGGTGACGCCAATCGATTCTATCCAGGTGAGAGTGAGTCACAAGAACCTTAAACGCGTATTCTTGGAAGTTATGGAAGCTCCCTAACACAGTTTCCTAAGCCATTTATTTTGCTTATTTCACCTTACTGCCCAATTCTGTTATGAAAATCCTTATAATGCCGCCATACTCTGCGTAAACAACGTACACATTATTAACCAGACATGTCCAAAAGTAAATCGCTCTCACTCCTCCCTTCCCCTTCCTCGTTCCCCGGTCAATTTCGCCTCCTTCTTCTCTTCCTTATCCTTCCACCTCTTTCTCGGCCTCCCTCTTCTCACTCCCGTAAACTTGCTTCCATACTTTTATTTCATCCCTCTACTGAAAAAATACCCAGATAGATAAATATGTATATAAATGTATCCTGTATATAATATGTATATACCGGGTATAATATAAATAACATACATACCTGTGTGTATGTATATATAAGGAGAGAGAGAGAGAGAGAGAGAGTACATAAGTTCAGCAAACACACAGTTTGGTGAGAAATATTTACTGAGGTATAGCTTAAAGCACACATGAAAAATTCATACATAAGACCAAAACACTAATTCTCTCTCTCTCTCACACACACACACACACACGGACATGCCAAAAAATACCTACCTACCCACATACCAAACATCCATACAAAGACATCCACACAGAGGTCGAAACAAAGATACATACATACATACACACATACACACAACCAAAGACACGAATACACTCACACAGCCTCGGCCTACATGAAAGTACACACAAGAACATACACATGCCATGACACACACACGCACACATGTATACCAAACAAACGATGAAACTAACGACACAACCACACACATTCCGGGTACACACGCACATAAGTAGTGTATATACAGTCGTGTGCACACATTTAGCATACATACATACACAGAGGAATGTGAATACTCCAACCCTTCTTATTAATTCATGCTTTTAGTAGGTGGCATGAAGGAGCGAGGGAGGGAGGGAGGGAGGGAGGGAAGGAAGGAAGGCAGGAAAGAAATGAGAGAGAGAGGAGAAGGGGGGAGTCCGCCCTTACAAGTCATCGATAGCACAACAATACTACCTTCATATTGCAACCATATGACGGAGGAGGAGGAGGGGAGAGAGAGAGAGAGAGAGAGAGAGAGAGAGAGAGGGGGGGGGGAGCCACATACTTAGCATCGATACCACTACAACGCTACCTCGATATTGCAAACACGTAAGGCAAAGAGGGAGGGAGGGCGAGTGGGAGAAGGGAAGTAGGGACACAGAGAGGAACGGAGGTAAGGTGAGAAAATAAGGAGGAAAAATGAGGGATGGAGGAAAGAGGAAGACAAGAGGAGTAAACACAAGAGCTGTATTGCTATTTATGTTGAAGTCTAGCAATATTGGAGTTAGCCTAGCAATACTGGAATAGGCCTAGCAATACTGGAATAGGCCTAGCAATACTGGAATAGGCCTAGCAATACTGGAATAGGACTAGAAATACTGGAATAGGACTAGAAATACTGGAATAGGACTAGAAATACTGGAGTAAGTCTAGTGATACAGAAGAGAAATGTATTATTCAGCACGATTAATTATAAAGGCAGGTTGTTCCATTCATTTATAAAGACAGGATGTTCCATTCATTTATAAAGGCAGGATGTTCCATTCATTTATAAAGGCAGGTTGTTCCATTCATTTATAAAGGCAGGTTGTTCCATTCATTTATAAAGGCAGGATGTTCCATTCATTTATAAAGGCAGGTTGTTCCATTCATTTATAAAGGCAGGTTGTTCCATTCATTTATAACCCTATACTGACGAAACGTTTTGCTGTATCTCACTGGAAACGTTTACCAATACTCTTACAAGCATTAACTTTACTGTACTTTGACTTATTGCAGAAACGTTTTACTTTACCTGACAGAAAACGTTTGGTAGTGAGATTACAGCTACTTATTCCCGCGTATTTCGACTTATTGAAGAAATGTTTTACTTTACTGGACTTGAAACGTTTGTCAATAATTTCTTACGATATTTACTGCACTTTACTTCGACCGGGGTATCGCGAAATAATTATAACCCGCCATATCGCTACTTCCGTCGATAATTCCGTGTCTCGTTAACCCATTCAGGCCAAGGACGCACTTCACTCTCTCGCTACTTCCCACACCATTTTATTCAGCATGGACTGGTAGGTTGGGGGGAGGGCGTCTTGTTGTGCTGAGGTTATTAAAGGCAATTAGCTGACCTCTCCTGCTCGAAGCCTCCCCTAGGTTGAGTGGTTAGAGAGGTTGTCTGGTGATTGAAACGACGTGAGTTCGATTCAAGGCTAAGGTAGGGAAGAGTCTGAGGATCTAAACTACGTGTGTGTGTGTGTGTGTGTGTGTGTGTGTGTGTGTGTGTGTGTGTGTGTGTGTGTGTGTGTGTGTGTGAGAGAGAGAGAGAGGAGAGAGAGAGAGAGAGAATCACCATATCACAAACCACCCATACTAATACCAATCCACCAGTCCTGAATGACGCAATCCGACCAAGTATTCAATACGGACTGTGAGTATTGGTGCCCAAGTGGAGGTATGTGGAGCTGTGTGGTACGCAGTGAGACTGCTGGACCTTTGGGAATGAGCTGCCCAGTCACACACACACACACACACACACACACACACACACACACACACACACACACACACACACACATTCAGTTCCAGACATTCCTCATATTGGGAAGGAAGGAAGAAAAGATGAAAGGAGGAAATGCTGAAGAGAAGAGGAAAGGAGGAAGAAAGGAAAGGGTGAGAATGCTAAGTGAAGACAAAGGCAGGAAAATAAAGACCAACATGAACGACAGTAGGATAAAGAAAAAAAAAGCTGACCAAAAAAAAAAAAAAAGAAGAAGAATGATTAAGGAGTAGAAGCAAGTAAAGACGGCTAAAAAAAAAGGGGGGGGGGAAAGCAAAAAAAATAAATAAATAAATAAAGGAGGAGGAGGATAGGGAATAAAAACAAAATCAAGGAAGAAAAAGATGGGAAGAATGGGAGACAATAACAAATGAGAACAAAACGAAAAATAGAGAAGATACGACCGAAATACAGGAGAGAATAAGGACGAAAATAACGAAGACGGACAGAAGAAAACAGGGAGAGTCGAATGGGAGGAAGAAAGAAATAGAAGAAATTAAAGATAAAATTAGCTAGGAAGAAAGAAAAAAAAAGTGAGTGACACAAACATGGAAGGAAGAAATGAAGGAGAAAGAACACACGAATAACAGGATGAAAGAAACGAATGAAGAAAAGAAGGGAATGAAAGAAAAAAATGGCAAGAAAAACCAAGACAAATGTGGAAAAAATGAAGAAGTGATTGAAAGACTAAAAGATGGAATGACAGAGTGCAAAAATACAACTCAGTGAAGAAAAAGGTTAAAATATATGATTGAAAACAGAGAAGAAAACCGGATGAGGGAAGTAAGGAATGAGGGAAATGAAGGAAAATAAGGAAGGAACGAAAGAAGTAAGGAATGAAGGAAATGAAGCAAAGAAAGAAGGAAAGAGGTAAGGAAGGAAGGAACGACGGAAAGGATGGAACGAAAGAAGAAAGGAAGGAAATGAAGCAAAGTAAGAAAGAAAGGGGAGAAGGAAAGAGGTATGCTAAGGAAGGAAGGAACCATGGAATGAAGGAAGGAATGAGGGAATTGAAGGAAGGGGTGAGGACAGAGGAATGAAATCGATGCAGGTGTTACAAACTTGCGGTAGTGGTCATTGTGTGTGCGTGTCTAGCTGTGTGCGCATGTGGAAGTGTGTACGTGCGTGATTATGTGTGAAAACGTCCATGTGTGTGTGTGTGTGTGTGTGTGTGTGTGTGTGTGTGTGTGTGTGTGTGTGTGTGTGAGAGAGAGAGAGAGAGAGAGAGAGAGAGAGAGAGAGAGAGAGAATACCCATCCATGTTTGAAAATGCGAGGCTGAAAGAATGTGTGCACGTTTGATGGTGTATTATATGAGAGAGAGAGAGAGAGAGAGAGAGAGAGAATACCCATCCATGTTTGAAAATGCGAGGCTGAAAGAATGTGTGCACGTTTGATGGTGTATTATATGAGAGAGAGAGAGAGAGAGAGAGAGAGAGAGAGAGAGAGAGAGAGAGAGAGAGTGTGTGTGTGTGTGTGTGTGTGTGTGTGTGTGTGTGTGTGTGTGTGTGTGTTTGAGCCAATTCTTATGCACACACGCACACTCAGTTCAGACATACCGACACATTTAAACACGCAAGCACTTTGGACACACACCCTCTCTTTCTCCACCCCTCCCCCCTGCACTCTCCCTCTCTCTCTCTCCTGAATATAATCTTGAATTGTCCCAGTACAAAACGAATTACCAAAAATATATATATTATATATATATACGATTTATGAGTGCTATTAAACGATTTTTTTTTTTTTAGACGGGGGGGGGGGGAAGCAGGGAAAGAACAAGAAAGACGTAAATGCAAGGGAAGAAAAGGGAGAGGAGAAGAGGGAAGAGGAGGAAGAGCGAGGGGAATCGGAAAAGGAGGGAAGGGAAAGAAATGGGAAGACAGAGAAGAGAGGAAGGAAGGGAGTGAGAAGCGGAAGAGGATAGAAAAGGAAGGGAAAGAAAGGGAAAGGAGAACTAAGAAGGGTAGTAGAGAAGACGAGGGAGGGAAACAGAAAAACGGGAAAGGAGGGGAAAGAGGAAGGAAAGGAGGGGAAGAAAGAGGAAAGAGAAGAGAGGAGAGGGGAGGGGAATTGGGCAGAAGGAAAGGATTCAAACACAATGACAAGGTAGTGCAAGAAAAAAAAAAAGGGGGGAGAGGGAAGAGGGGGGGAAAGAGGAGTCCCTGAAAGTTGATGGGAGGAGAGGGGAAAGTGGTGGAAAGGAAGGGAGGGGTGAAAAGAGGGAGGGAGTGAATGAGAGGGTAGAGGCAGGGGGAAGGTTGGAGTGAAATGGAGGAAAGAGGGAGCAGGAAAGGAGGTAAAGAAGAGAGAAGAAAGGGGGGGGGGAGAACAGAGAGGAAAGGAGGAAAGGAAAAGGGGCAGAGAGGATTGAGGAATGGAGGTGGAGGGGAAGGAGGAGGAGGATTAGCGAGGGGAGGAAGGGAGGGAGAAGGGTACGGAGAAGAGTTTACCGAGAACGAAAGAATTCCAGACAGAGGGGGAGGGAGAGGGAGATATGGAGAGAGGAGGAGGAGGAGGGGGAAGGAGGAGGGGAGCATGGGGAAGGGGTAGGGGGATATGGAGAGAGCAGGAGGAGGGGAGGAGGGGGAGGGGGAGAGGAGGAAGGGGAAGGGGGAGAGGTGGCGAGGGGAGGAGGGATAGGAAAGGTGGACACATTCCTGTAGTACTATCACTTAGTAACGCACTGCTTGCCAAGTACACACCACCCCCCTACCCCTTCCCCATCGTACTGCTTTACCTTGCCCCCTCATATGCCTCTCCTCCCCACCCCCCACTCTCCCTCAGCTTTTGTTTACTTCCCTCCCTCCCTCTCTCTGTCTGTCTGTCTCTCTCTCTCTCACTCCCTCTTCACTCTTTCCCCTCTCTTCGTACATGCTTTCTCCTCTCCTCTCTTTGTCTTCATCCTTCCCTCAATCTTCCTCCTACTTCAAACTTTCCCTCACTCCTTCATTTCTCTCTTCACTTTCTCCATTCCTCTCCTCCCCTCCCTTCCTTCTCCCTCCTCTTCTCTTCCTCCGTCCATTCTTATTTGCCTTCACCTCCCTACCTTACCTTCTCTCCCTCCCTCCTTTTCTCCCTCTAGCCTTCTCTCTCTTTTTCGTTCTTGCTTGCCTTTATCTCTTCTGCTTCCCATCCTCCCTCCCTCCTTCCCCCCTTCCTGTCCTCCCGCCCATCTCTCTCTCTCTCTCTCTCCATCCCTCCTTTCACCTCTCTTCTCTCGTATTGGGTTCTTGTCTTTGTCTCATTCCATTACTCCCAGTCTCTTTCATGTCCGTTCACACAGGCTCTCTCTCTCTCTCTCTCTCTCTCTCTCTTTGATATTCTTTTCTTAAAACATATCATTAAGGCCGGATTGGTACGGTGTATGTATCTATGCAACTCTCTCTCTCTCTCCCCCCCTCTCTCAACTTACGTAATCAGCAGGTAACGCCTTCTAAACACACACAGGACCACAAAGCAACGTAAGGTTTGTGTGGTATGTGTATCTACGTAACACTCTCTCTCTTTCTACTGCTTTGCTACTGTAAACTTCAGTAATTAGAGTGTCTTCACAAATTTACCAAGGGCGGATCACAAGAATCATGGTCTCTCTCTCTCTCTCTCTCTCGGTTTCTCTCTGTCTCTCTCTGGTTTTCTGTCCTTTAACTTCTGTAATTAACAAGTCTGTCTTTCTATAAACAGTAAGCCGGCCAATTAAGGAACGCAATGTTTGTGTGGTCTCTCTCTCTCTAAGCCCATCTTTATATTTTTCCCACTGCATTTCTTTCACCTCCCCCTCCCTCCATCCCTCCCACTCTCTATCTATCTCTATCTACCAATCTAAGTCCATCTTTTAATTTTTTCCTTTTCAATTTTTTCCTCTCTCTCTCTCTCTCTCCAATTAAAGCCCAAATCACCCATCGGGATCGTAACGTCAGCATAATCTACGTACAAAGGTAATTTTTCAGCCCGGTATTCAATTTTCGACACTAATTATAGGGTAAATAGGGGCCTAATTACACACACCTGTTTGTAAAGGTGACAATAGTGCGTTCGTTCTCACCTGGCGAACCTTCGTAACCCTCTGTCTGTTAGTTTGTTGGAGGGTAAATTTGACTAGTAACCAAGGAGACGCATTTCTAGGTTATTGCTATGGTTCAATGAATTTCACACAGCATCTAACTTTATCTATCTTAAAGCCACTCTAGAGTCCACCTGTAGCTATTTATTTATCTATTTATCTATCAATCAGGGTCTTTCAAACTATCACTATCTGTCTGCCTGTCAATCTACTCATCCCTCCATTTATCTATCATTCTATCTATCACCTTGACATCCCATTAACGTTATATCACCCCCCCCCCCCCAAAAAAAAGCTCAGATTTACAGCGCAGAATTCGAACACGATTTCAAGGTTAAAAAATTGCTATCTTTTTCTCTCACTATATCAATATCTTTTCTTGAGTACGATCTGGAATTTCTCTCTCTCTTTCACCGTTCTTACACTTGTTTTTGTAATTCTTCCCACATCCATTCCTCCTTCTCCTTTATTTTCATTTACTTCTTTCTTCGTTCCTTACATCCCTTCCCTCCCTCTCCCTTCCTTTCTCTTGTATCCTATCCTTTTACTTTCCTCCTTTGTCTCTTTTTCCTCCTCCTTCCCTCCCTCTTTTCTTCCTTCCTTCCTTCCCTCTCTCATTCATTTTCCTATCTCCTCTTTTCTTCCTCCTCGCCTCTTTCTTACTTCCTGTTTTCACTACTTTCCATCCCTCCTTTTCTTCCTTCCTTCTCTCCCTCCCTCTTTCCTTTCTTCTCTTCCTACCCTCCCCTCATTCCTTTTTTCCCCTCATTCTACGACTCATTTCCTTCCCCCTCCCTCCCTTTCTCCTTTCCTTCCCTTCCTTCCTCTTCCCTCCCTCCCTCCCTCCTTTTCCTCTCCCTCTCCTTTTCTCCCCTCCCCCCTCTCCCTCCCTCTTCAGCCAAGGATTAACTTCTTCACGCATAGATTCTCTCTCTCTCTCTCTCTCTCGTCTGCTGGTACCCGAAAATGAGAATAGGCATTATTGTAGTGAACAGGGCTATCCAACCATCCATCCGACTATCCTTTCATTGGTCCTTCCAGCCATCCAAACTTTTCATCCATTTCACCAACCATCCATCAAAGCTATTCCTCTATCCAATCAACCAGCATCCATTCAACCATACAGTCATCTAACCATTCATCCATCTACCCATCCATCCATCCAACCACCTATCAAGTCATCCATCCATGATATCACTCATCAACTATCCGTCCATCTAACCGACAAACCCTTCATCCATCCATTTACCGAGCCACCTACATACCAATCACTCAATCATCCACCAACCATCCATGTCACCAACTATCCACCCACCTTTCACATAAAATATATTCTCCCTAGCTAGACAGTAACCATCCTTCCACCCAACCCTCCTGTCAACCATCCTTCCAGGCATCTAACCATCCATTAACCATTCTACCATCCTTCTATCCATTAACCATACATCCATCCAACTACCTCATCAACCATCCTTCCATCCATCTAACCACCAACCATCCCTCCATCCATCTAACCATTAACCATCCTTCTATCCATTTACCATACATTCATCCAACTACCCCACCAACCATGCTTCCATCCATCTAACCATCCCATCAACCATCCAATCATCCATCTAACCATCCATTAACGTCCCTCGCCTCAGCTGACGTAACACAGGTTCCCCAAATCCTCCATTCAAGCGAGAGAGAGAGAGAGAGAGAGAGAGAGAGAGAGAGAGAGAGAGAGAGAGAGAGAGAGAGAGAGAGAGAGAGAGAGAGAGAGAGAGAGAGAGAGAGAGAGAGAGAGGACCATTCATTCTCCCTTAGGCCATAGGGAGAATGAGCATCCGTTTGAGGGAGGAGAAAATTGGAAGGGAGGGAGGGAGGAAGGGAGGGATAATGAAAGGGAGGTAAAGTGAATAGAAGTGTTATAAAAAAAAAAGGGAGGATACTGAGTATGCAAAGGAGTGGTATGTACTTGAGAGAGAGAGAGAGAGAGAAAGAGAGAGAGAGAGAGAGAGAGGAAGGGAGAAGGGGGGAGGGGAAGAATTAGAGAAATGGAAAGAATCCAAGAACGCATATTATAAGGTCGTGTGTGTGTGTGTGAAAGGAGAAGGGGAAGGGGATAAAATGGAATGGAAGGGATGGGATAGAACAGAATGGAAGGAAACGGAGTGAACAGGAGGAAAAAAAGAGAGAGGGGAAAGAAGGCAGGAGAGACAACATGGGAATGGGGAAAGGATGATGATGAGGAGGAGGAGGAGGAGAGACAGGGCAGGAAAGAGGAAATATTGGTTGTACTTGGAAATATCATAAGGTGGTAATAATAATAATAATAATAATAATAATAATAATAATAAGAAGAAGAAGAAGAAGAAGACGAAGAAGATGAGGATGAACACAACAAAAAACAATAACAACAACAGCACTAATATTAATAACCCCACCCAATACCATGCAGCACACACACAAAAATTCATACCAACACACCCACATTAAAAAAATAAAAAATAAAAATAGTGGGTCTCAATATTGCACACTTGAGCCCCGCTATTGTGCACTTCACCCCGGATATTGCAACTCCCCCACCCTCGGAAATGACGTCATAAGAAGGGGGTGGGGGGTATTAAAGTGCTTGGTCTTAGAAAATGGTTTGAGGTCAAGTCGAGAGTAAGATGGGACGATGGGATAATAATAATAATAATAATAATAATAATAATAATAATAATAATACTGTAGTAGTGAAACTTCCCACACTCACTGCCTACTAGAGGTCAAGCTATAAAGGGACCTTGAAGTCAGGGTCACTGATTTGCATGTGATCTTAGGTCATCAAGATCTGTAAGTCCGCCGAGTATGGTGGCTCTAGCTTTATTCGTCCACGTAAAATCAGATGACTTCTCGGTCTTCCGTAGTCCAAATTTTGGACCGTAGGCGATATCAGAGAAAGATGATCCAATCTTTACTAAGTTAAGTATTGCATTCTGACCACGTCCCAGGTAGCCTAGCCTATACGCCATAAAATTTTCAGCCCTCTAACTTAAGTAGTTGTTGAGTTTTAGGGTCACTTTTTTTTTCCGGAACCAATCCGGGTTCCAGTAGTCGGATCAGAAGGATGTTTGGTCAGATGTAGCGGTCAACCAGTACAAAGAATGAGGCTGTAGCTCAAACGGTATGCGAGTGGCTGCGATTTAGATCTTCCAAAGAATAATATTAATATTGACAAAAACAAGAAAACTTTCCACAGGGACTTGGGAAGGTTTAATACTAAGAACATAAGGTAAACTAAATCGTCAGGACCTGGCAAGAAAAGATGTACGTCGTCGACCTGAAAAGATTACAAAGGTCTAGCGAGGGTCAAGGTCAGGTGACGTGTGGCCATCGATTCAAATTCCTAAGACGCAGATGGAGGGTTTTCGGTCATGTCAGGTCACCGTGGGCATATGGAGGTCACATACCCTGAAATGGTCTGGATTTTTTTTTTTTTTTTTAATGCATGGAAGAAGGAACCAAAGGCCAAAAGTCGGTGTGTTCCTCCCAAGAAAAAAATAAAAACAAAATAAGAGGACTACGTTAGCCTAGCCTCGGACCCCTACACCTCACAAGGATATTACGGGACATGACCATAACTACCACTGAATCATACCTACCTCACCACTGTCACCACTACCATAACTACCACGGACTCTATCACCCCCTACCACTAAAACTGTCCCCACCACAATGCTCTCTCACCATCATCATAACTATCACCAACACCATCCTCACTACACCATAACTACCTCCATCATTATCACCATACCATACCTAACACCACCACTATCACCACCACCATCACTCTCACCACTACCACGACCACCGCAAAACTATCACCACCAACTCCTTCTCTCCACCACCACTACCAAACTGAACACACACACACACACACACACAAATTCCTCCTCTCTAGCACACACAGAAATTCAAACTTTCCATTCCTCTTCAAAAGCACATACATATTCACACACTTTCTCTCTCTCTCTCTCTCTCTCTCTCTCTCACACACACACACACACACACACACACACAGCGATATCCTAGGTGGGCAAAGAGGCGGTAAAACTTTGGCGATGGGGGTCCGAGGCAAAGAAATTATTAGTGGCGATTCGGGGCGCGAAAAAGTAAGGCAGGTTGGCGCGCGAAATGGGAGGGGGAGGAGGCAGAAAGCGCGGGGAAAATGGAACCGTTTGTATTGAATCTTTTTTTACTCTTTTTTTCGATTTTTGTTTCCATCAATAAGGGTTGTTGTTTTTCTTCCATATTTTTTTACTTACTATTATTTTCCTATTCTTTCACTGATTGTTTATTTTTTTATTTATTCCTTAATTTTCTCAAGTTATATATAGACATTTCTAATTTGGTTCGTATATTAGTTTTTCATTTTTCACTGTGCCATTTTTTTTTTTTTTTTGGAGGAAGGCAATAACTTTTTTCATTTTCTTATCATTCTGCGCTAATCATTTTCTATAATTTTCACACAGCCATAATCAATTCTGTCCCTCGTTCTTTACATACATTTCGTTTGCCTTTCCATTTTTGCGAGAAATTTTATCACACGTCTTCATTTTTTTTTTCCATAACATTTTTCATTATTGTCCCATTTTTTTGTTATAACGATTTTCATTATTTTGTCCCAACGAGTTTATCAATTTGGCCTCATCCACATTTATCTATCGATCTTTCTTAAACCTAAACCATTAATTTTTTTCCATTGTTCTTCTGGTCAGCCCTTTTTATTGATTTAATCTCAGCAGACATATTTACCAGTTTTTATTATATCCAACTAAGTAATATTTTATCCATCACTATTTCCTTCCCCAGCCTGTTATATTCACACAGACCATCATTTGCTCTACCAACCTTACTTATCTATTAAAGTCCCAACCACGTATATCTATCATTGTTTTGACTCAGTTTTTTACTATATCTATCATTAACTATATTGACTATCTATTATTTTGACTATATCTATCTATCATTATTTTGACTACATCATTTTCTTTTACTATCATTATTCTGACAATATCCATCATTATTTTGACTAGATAATTCTGACTATATCATTATTTTGACTATATTTACCATTATTTTGATTATTTCATTATGTTCACCCACTCAGACTATCTACCTACCTATTGTATATTTTGTCCGATACGATTTCAATGTACCTTCTACTCCAGACAGGCTTTAGTTCATCTTTATTTCCTCTATTATTTTTATTTTTTATGCACTTTACATTTCCTCATATATCATTTTATTTATCTACTTTTCTTTCTTCCGTGGGCACCTTTGTGTGTCTTTATTAAGAGTCTGTTGGACCCTGCTTTCTCCCTTCTCTTCCCCTTCCATCCCTCCATCACTTCCCTTCCTTCTCCTCCTCTCCCCTCCACCCCTTCCCTTCTCTTCTCTCCCTTCCCCTCCCCCACCCCATCCTTTCCTTTCACTCTCGTTCAAACCCTTCCCTTCCCTTTCCTCCCGTCCGCACTTTCCCTCCCCTTCCTTTCCCTTCCCACCCTCCCTCCCTCCCCTGCCCACACCCGCGGTAAATTTATAGTATTGTTTGCATTTTTTTTTTTTTTTCATTTTTGCGTTGTAAATTCAATGTTGATTTTTGCCCGTTTTTTTCGGGGAGGGGAGGGGGGCACACTTGAAACTGTTTATGAATGTGGATCAGATTAATATAATTATTACAGTATTATTATTATTATTATTCTCTTTTTTTATCACCTGTAATGTTTTATATATATATATATATATATATATATATATATATATATATATATATATGGAGCCTCTGTGGTACATTGGTAGAGTGTGCGTTTCGTACACGGATGAGCCAGGGTTCGCGCCCCGCCAGGGTAATAAACTTTGGGAGTGTTCACCCGGCCACGTACTGCATTGGCGGACACCAGGGGTGCTGTGGTTGGACCAGTGTCGCTTACTATAAAGTAAGCTTGCACCCAGTCGGCTTGCGCGGGCCGATTACCCTTGGTTCACAGACTACACACACATCCAAAGCACTTACAAGCACTTCTCACCCTACAGACAATCTCTACCAGACAGCCTAAGTCACTTGGTAGAGATACATTGGCTGTATCGTCCCGACTTCGGTGGGGATAGGCCGGTCCTGCAGTGGATACTCAAACGGCTGATGAGATGAGATTATATATATAGTGAATACTCAAACGGATGATGAGATGAGATTATATATATATATATATATATATATATATATATATATATATATATATATATATATATATATTATACATGCTGTTTTTACTCTAGTACGACGGCAATTGCCCGTTATTACGCTGCCATCATCTTTTTAGTGTGATCGATCAATCAATCAACCAACTATACACTAGATTTGAGTTGATATACTTCGTTCTGCAACATAATTAAAACAATTTAGACACACACACACACACACACACACACACACACACATATATATATATATATATATATATAATGTAATAATCATCATCATCGTTATTATCATCATCACCATCACTACCAACACCACCATCATGCCTTCTATCACCATCATTTATTTACCCTTTCATATCAATCTATTTACACACACCAGCACTGCACATCACACCCACACACTCCCTCTGACGCGAACAACAACACAACACCGCTCCCCCCCTCCCCCCAAAAGTAAACAAACAGTCGGAGCCAAAAATTACAAGTGCATACAATTTATATATACAGTACGGTGGCTGTGTGGATACATATGGCCTACTATATATGCTTAATACATATACACAAACCACTGCCGGGACTCTGGGTGTTCAAGGTCGGTCGTCAGGTGGGTGTTTGAGTGGTTGGATGATAGTCTCGAGTAGTTTCTTGACAGACTGATGGCTGGATAGTTTGGATGATTTGGGAATAGTCTGGATCGTAATTCGATAGTTTGGTGGTAGACTGGGTGGTTTGGTGACAGTTTCGAGTCGCTGGGGTAGTTTTTTTACAGGTTGATGGCTGGATGAATTAGATGATTTGTGAATAGTCTGGGTGGTAATCTAATAGTCTGCTGGGTATTCTGATGAGTTGAATTGGACAGTCTGGATGGTTTAGTGATAGTTCAGGTATAGCTGGGATGGTCTGCTGATAGTCTCTGTGGCAATCATTTAGTCTGTAAATAGTCTGTATTTGTGTGTAAACTATTATCTGCATGGCAATTAGAGAGATATATGATATTGTACTGCACAGCCATTTTCAGTGATAATATTGTATACTCCTTTTATTCTACCCTGGCTCAGATTTTCGCCCTTTGGGAGTTAACATTATGTGACAGACGATAATACTATGGCCCGGCATCCTCTCCACCGCACTTCTTCGTGACTAGCATTATATTCCAGCGTTAATCTATTGTTAAAACTCGGCATTCATGGTGGAGATGGCAATTATAGGTCAAGTTAGAGTAAAACTAGTAGAAAAAATAAACTGCCCCATCCTTTCCACAGCACTTCTTCGTGACTAGCATTATATTCCAGTGTTCGTCTATTGTTAAAACTCAGCATGCAAGGTGGAAAGACGGCAATTTAGGCCAAGTTAGAGTAAAAATAGTACAGAAATAAATTGCTTCATTCAACTGAGGACACCAACAATGAAAACCCCATACTAAACAGATACTTCCACTTAACATACCCAAACTACGGTAAGGTGTGAGTGACGCCATCCGTTGCGCGTAGTTCTGTGCCGGGTATTGGGCGACTTACCTGTAAAGAGAAAAATACAACCAATTAGGAAAATATTACAGATACTTAACTGTATCAAATATAACTGACAAGGTTTTTCCGGCATCTTGACAAAAACTCAATCGCAGCCGCCCCCGCATACATACATCCACAGATACACACACACACACACACACACACACACACAGGAAAAAAAAAAGGAAGACTACACCCTTACAGTATTTTCTGAAACACACTAAAGATCCATCGATAAGTCATTAAACTATCCTGAGAAATTAAAGAAGTTCAGTTAACCCTTTCTTGGTGGGAACAACTCTCTCTCTCTCTCACACAACTAATACCAGACAATTTTATTCATCTGAGAGAGAGAGAGAGAGAGAGAGAGAGAGAGAGAGAGAGAGAGAGATTCACCCCTAATTTGCAGGCATCATTAAAACACAGTATACACCCAACATAATCATTTCAACACTATAATGGCATCAACATTTGCAACTGCAGGCTAAAGCTCGCAAATGCAGAGGGAAACGTTGCAATCCAATTATACAATGTTTATACGGCATGGGTTTACTTTTGAACCTCGCCCCACTGCCCCCCCCCCTCAAAGAATTATTGGGTATACACACTACAATATATTACCCGTGACGTCAATGGGTATACCACTGGAATATATTGTGACGTCATCGGGTATACCACTTGAATATATTACCCGTGACGTCATTGGGTATACCACTGGAATATAAAACACGTGACGTCATAGGGTATATCACTGGAATATATTACCCGTGACGTCATCGGGTATACCACTGGAATATATTACCGTGACGTCATTGGGTATACCACTGGAATATGTTACCCGTGACGTCATCGGGTATAGCTAGATATTAAGATAGGTTACACATACACTATACCTCTAAGTAGATATATTTTCAATCGATATATCTATTCTTACCACTTTACCAGACTAATGATGATGACGACGATGATAATGATTGATCATGACGATGATAATGATAGTGGTAATGATGATGATGATGATAATAATGATGGTAATGATAGTGATGATGATGACGATAATGATGACGATGATAATGATGATGATGACGGTGATGGTGATAATGATGATGATGATGAATAAACAGAACATCGGGCTGAACGGGTTAACATGTATGGTTTGTGAAGAACTTTGGATTCCTTTGGTTTAAGAACATTTGTATTCATTTATTATTTTTCACACTCGTCAAATCGCTAGTCGGCTCAAATTTTGCTTAGTTTATCCACGGTTCCTACACGAGAGAGAGAGAGAGAGAGAGAGCAGCATCCCCGCCAAAATCAATTACACTTTACGCCCTAAAAAGAAAAGAAAAAAAAGTCGGGAAACACCTGCGCGCTGAAATTTAACTGGAAATACGATACGCGAAAAAACTGGCGTGAAGAATTAGCCACTATTCTAGGAAGCGTGGGAGGCTTCGTTAACACCTCTTCCTTGGCGATTTATTTTCCCTATTACCTTTCTTTAGCGATTTATTTTCCCTATTACCTTTCCTTAGCGATTTATTTTCCCTATTACCTTTCCTTAGCGATTTATTTTCCCTATTACCTTTCCTTAGCGATTTATTATCCCTATTACCTTTCCTTAGCGATTTATTTTCCCTATTACCTTTCCTTAGCGATTTATTTTCCCTATTACCTTTCCTTAGCGATTTATTTTTCCTATTACCTTTCCTTAGCGATTTATTTTCCCTATTATGTTTCCTTTAGCGATTTATTTTCCCTATTACCTTAACATTCTCTCCGATGTTATTTATACTGAGGGACTAAAGACACAGTTCCCATCAATAACATATAAAAGGATACTGTGGTGTAATAAATCGCTTAGAATGAGGTGTGTAGAAATCTAGAACGCTACTGAGGAAGATCTAAGAATATGTGAGGAAAAGGGAGAGACGAGATCCTTCCCCCTCCAAAAAAAAAAAAAATAAATAAATAATAATAATAATAATAAGTAAAAAATCCGGACCCGTGAAAAAAATTATTTTAAGTATTTTCTGGGTGGCATGGAGGGGATTTGTTTGTGGCCACCCCCTCGTGATGGTTATACAGCAGATACACAGACAGATAGCTAGACAGACGGATGGATAGATATATAGACACATACAGGTAGATAAACAGGTGGTTAGGTGCGTCGTTAGGTGTTGAGAGAGAGAGAGAGAGAGAGAGAGAGAGAGAGAGAGAGAGAGAGAGTTAGGTGCGTTGTTAGGTTCTGAGAGAGAGAGAGAGAGAGAGAGAGAGAGAGAGAGAGAGAGAGAGAGAGAGAGAAAAAAAAAAACATTAGCAGAGGGAAAAACTGGCACGGGAGGATTTGGCAGAAAAAAAAATAACAAAACTGAAAAAAAAATAATAATAATAAGACAGGAAACATTAGCAAAAAAAAAAAAAATGGCGTCGGTGGGAATCAGACGTAAAAATAAAAATAAAAAAAACGAACGGCCAGAAAATTTGGGAGTGACATCTAAAAGTAAAAATTTGGTGGCGAACAGGAAACATCTGTATGCGAATTTTTTTTTGGCGAAGAGAAGAAGTTTGCGCTGCTTAAAAAAAAAAAAAAAAAAAAAAAAAAAAAAAAAAAAAAACGGCCCTGGTAAAAAAAAAAAAAATAATAATCAATGCAAAAAAAATCAGCTAAAAAAAAAAAAAAAACTCGGAGAGAGGGTGTCTAATAGTAAAATTTTGGCGTTTGGGGAAAATTTTGGCGCTTCAAAGAAATGGCGTGGCCGGGAGGATGTTTATTGGTACGAATATGGTGGTAGGGGAAAATTTTGGCGCTGCGTAAAAAGTGGCGTTGGAGGGAGGATGTCTCATAGTAAAAAATTTGGCGTTATGGAAAAATTTTGGCGCTCGGTAAAAAAAAAAAAAAAAAAAAAATGCGTCGGAGGGAGGTGTATGGTGGTAAAAATTTAGGAGGGAAAAATTTTGGCGCTCAGAATAAGAGCATCATAGGGAGGGTGTCTTAAGGTAAAAATTTGGCGGTGGGGGAAAATTTTGGCGGAAAAAAAAAGGGAGGGGGGGGGGCGTCGGAGGGAGGGCGTGGGAAAATTCATCTCATAAATTCACGCGAGAAAAACTTTAGCGTGGCAGATTAGTGGGGGGGGGGGGATTTTTTCTTTTTCTTTCTTTTTTTTTTTGTTTTTTTTGTTTTTCCTGTGTTGTTTTTAGGCTGTGGGGATTACATGGTTTTGCAAGGGGGGGGGCGGGGGTGCTGAGCAGGGTATGGCCGGGATAGGGGTGGATTTATTTTCATTTAGTTCGCTTCCATTTCACTTTGATATATTCCCACTGGGGGTAAATCCTGTAGAGGGGAGGGGACGCGCGCCAACACTAATATCATTCACTATTTTTTTTAGATGAAGAATTATGAAACGCCTGAGATAATTAACGAAAATTTGATGGATTCCCAGGCCCACGTTACTGGGTTTCGAAAGCAGTTGTTCCCCGTCTCGCTGTTTATCGTAATTAAGTAGTAGTAGTAGCAGTAGTAGTATTTATAGTAGTAACAGTAGTAGCAGAGTAGTAGTAGTACAATGGAAAGCAAACAGCAACAAACCTAATAGTCCTTTAGAGGCTGCTTGTTACAGAGAAGACTTTGATATCTAATTCTGCAAGTTGACGGTAAGGACTGTAAAGCAAGAAGGCTCTCCCCCACCCACCAAACCCTCCATATCACATCCCCCCCTCTCTCAACATCACAATCATCACCATCGTTACTCCGACTACGACTACTATTACCATCACTGCTACCATCAACAACCACTAATAACCACCACCACTACTATTACTACTACTACAACTGTGATCAACCTCCACAACCACAACACTACCACCATTACTACTACTACAACAACAACAACTACTACTACTACTACCATCACTCCAACCTCCACAACCATAACTACCACAACCACCACCTCTACCACCATCGCCCCCATTTCATCACAATCCCCAATAACATGCAAACCCAGTCATTACACAAGCAAAATCCACGCAATTTACACGCAAAAAGTGGCTGCTAGCATTTTTTTTTTTGTTTTTTGTTCCTTGTTTTCCCTCCACGCATCTGCTCCTGTTGTTTTGATTTTTCTTTCCTTTTGTGTGTGGATTTCTTTTCTGTGAGGAGTTTGTTTTTGTCTGCTTCCTTTTTTTATAGTGTGTGTGTGTGTGTGTGTGTGTGTGTGTGTGTGTTCCGATACCAGCATTCTTCTCAAATCAACCATAAACGAATAGGCCTAACCCTTCAATACAAGGACGTACAGTTCCGGACAATAACTTCGTTCCACCGTATGGGCGAAAAGTTATGCAGCTCCGACGTTCTATTTGGAAATGATCACTCGACTCCGGATATCACCCAAAATTGGCGCTCACTGTCTCGTAATTTATCGTGCTGGGGTGGATCAGTATTTATTTGGGTAACTGTACATTCCAATCTTACTTCTTCCAGGTCACTTTCTTTGGATTTTAAGTTTTCTTTTCAGGCTCTTGGGGATTTATATAGCCTTCATCAACCTCTTTACTGATAAGACGTCCTTCACACCTTGAATTAATTGTCCAGGTGATTGAGGAAAAAAAGGAAAAAATCGTACTGAAGGGATGAGAAGGCTTAGGTACTTAATTTCTTCAGTCTGGCTATTTCTCTCTCTCTCTCTCTCTCTCTCTCTCTCTCTCTCTCTCTTTCTCTCTCAATTCGTACAGTTACCAGACAACTTTACAGGTGTGTGTAACAGCAGCGAAGGTGTTAATGAAGACTACTGCCCACCCTTCCATTTCGAAAATCTCTTTAGCTAAACACACACACACACACACACACACACACACACACACACACGTACCAAGAAAAAGAGAAACACGTCACTGATAATTCACGCTCCAGACCTATCGAAGGAATATAAAGACGCATACGAGAATTAAAACTACACTCTGTCCACTTCAATTTGGTCTAAAATTTCTATCTTCACCAAGCATGCAAAGGTACAGCTAGAACATTATGCTAGTCATGAAGTGCTAAGGAAAAGTTGGAAAGTCGTAACAGTATATTTATCTGCCACTGAGCTACGCGAAATATCTGCCAAAGGACGAAACTCTGGGCCAAGTTAATGTGAAAGAACAACACCATTATTTTTAAGTTATACCTCCACAAACAAAGCTTCACAGAAAACGAGGAGCGAAGGTGTAAATCAACAGCAGAAATTACAACAAAATGGAGAGAGAGAGAGAGAGAGAGAGAGAGAGAGAGAGAGAGAGAGAGAGAGAGAGAGAGAGAGAGAGAGGTAATAAAGCCTAATGAACCTGACACTAAGAGGGATAATCACTTCAATACCATAACCTTGTTTCATACTTCTCGCTATCTCCAGACGATTTTACTCAGCTTAGATGCGATTTTCACACTGGAGAGGTTGGATACAGCCTTCATTAACCCTTTCACTGCTAGACACCTCCCTTAAAAATAGAAATGGTCTTGAAATAGTAATAATAATACGAGAAAGGTCCTTGGAGTGATGGAGTTAAGTAGTACACACACACACACACACACACACACACACACACGAATATACAGTACACATATATATACATACACGATACACTAGGCATCATCATATACCGCAAACACAAACATGTACACAAACAAATCTCTCTCTCTCTCTCTCTCTCTCTCACACACACACACACACACACACACACACACATATATATACATACACGATACACTAGGCATCATCATATACCGCAAACACAAACATGTACACAAACAAATCTCTCTCTCTCTCTCTCGCTCACACACACACACACACAAATTAAAACGGAACCCACCGCCATGCGCCACTAAATCCATCCTCTTAACCCCCAACACACGCAATAACGCCCTCACACACACACACACACACACATACAGGAGGGGGGAGGGAGAGAATCGGTGAAAAAAAGAGAATTCCAAAAGACGAATCAGATATTGGTAAAACAGGTGCGTCTGACCCCAGCCAACTTTATAATTAATCTCTCTCTCTCTCTCTCTCTCTCTCTCTCAAATATTACTTACACAATGAGGACTTGAAAGTGTACATAAACTTTGACAATGCAAGCAACCCATTCCAATATATTAGATACCGTACCAATTAAATACTGAGAGAGAGAGAGAGAGAGAGAGAGAGAGAGAGAGAGAGAGAGAGAGAGAGAGAGAGAATCTATGAGTAGGAGGTATCTAATAGTCATAGTTAGTAAATTAGCAAAGGAACTTACGATTATTACCCCCTTCCCTTTTTCCAACATTGAACGGGGTAGTATATGGTCTTCTTTCCCCATTTCCTATAAAATTTTCCTCTACGCTGAACCGTGATCCCTCCTACTTTTTCCTGCCAGTTACAAACGAGAGATTTAGGGTGCGGCGAGCAAATTTCAGGATTCTAGAGGATTTGGAAACTTTTTCTTTACTAGGAAGGTCAAGGTTAGGTTAGGTCACGCTGGGTTAGGAAGGTTTGGGTTACTAGTGTTGTTACGTAACTTTGGGTTAGGTTAGGAGAGGCTGGGACAAATTAGTCGGCTTGTTAGGTCAGCTTGGGTCAGGTTAGATTAAATTAGTGGACTACCATGGTTAAGTCAGTCTGGGTTACGTTAGTCTGGGTTAAGGTGTACTGGTATTGGGCTGGGGTTACCGGTGTATTTTTAAGCGATCGTTCCGGGAAGGGAGAACTTAGTGCGAGGTGCTGACATCGTTTACGATACGAAAATACACAGGAGGGGGAGGAAATTCTTTACTTCTCAAACTTAAAGGGCAAGACACAGCTTTCATGAACTGCCTTAAAACAAGAACGCTCTCTCTCTCTCTCTACCTTGAGGTGAAAAAAAGTACCGTATCTAGAGGCAGCAACCATGCGCTAAAAAAAGTACGTCATTGTCTTGAAGTGGTTAAGTTCTCTCTCTCTCTCTCTCTCTCTCTCTCTCTCTCTCTCTCAGCTCTTGACTAACGAGCCCCATTTGACCCTATCTCTCTAATGACCCTGACCGCGGATAATTGACCCCCGGTAATGACCTCAATAACGATGACCGCTGGAAGCCCCACCATACTCAGTCCAATTAACCCTGGCATAGTATCTTCTCTAGTCCTTTCTCCCAACTTACTGTAGACGATTTTATTCAGCAGTGTATTATACCTATCGATAACTGTGTCTCGTGGTCGCTTAGAGAGAGAGAGAGAGAGAAATTTACGCAAAAAGACTAATCAGTGACGATAACTTCTTTACAAACCTTCTCCCGTCTCCTCTATTACTCCCTCTCAGCTAACCTTACTCGTTTTTTTTTTTTTTTCGTTTAAAATAAAACTATGCAAAAAATCTACAAATATAAATGTTAAAGCAGTAAGGCCAAGGAAAAGGACAAAGAAAAAAAAAGTCAAGTAATGCAAAGTCCACGGACAAAACATTACCGTAGACTTTACATTAAAAACACAAGAGCTCAAGGGAAGTGTCATTGCTGTCATTGCAGGCTAGTGATGGCCTATTCTGCACCGTCAACAGAGGCTCAACGAGAGAGAGGCCTCATTCACACGAACAGAGAGGACTGAGAAGGAGTCAAAGCAGATGGAGTGGTCACATTCTATGGACTGTTTAAGTATGGCGCTATAGGATGTTTTGGCTAATGGCCTGTTTGTTCTCACTAATCGACCCAAGTGCTCAATGATGCGAACCCTTACCTGGCGTTTAGTTTTGCCAATGCACCGGATATTGCATTACAGCATCGTGTGCTGATAAACTAAACATGCCTGTAGTTCAGTAGGCACAGACTCTGCACTCTCAATCCCTCACCCTCATCGTTAACAGAAATACATTTTGGGGGGTTATTTGCCTCTCCTATTAATGAGCAAGAGGGCATGGGGAAAAAAAAATCTTTGTTCCTAAAAAAAAAAAAAAGTTACCCAAAGAATCCATCGTAATTTCCGTTTGAGAGCCCCACCCCGATGTGAATATACCAAACCAACACCAGGCAAAACCGGATGGATACAATCACCTGGCCTGATCAATACCAGATGACCTGACCTGACTACACCTGACCAAACCAACACCCAATAGGCCACCATCACGACACCAAACAAGGATGGCGTGACCTGACGTGACATCTGAGTTGATAAATAACCTGACAACACTGATGAAAAAACGAGGCTGATGACCTAACCTGACCTGACCTGCGGGAAGTGAGTAGCCTAAGCAAGAACAATAATGGAACCCCACCTGCCTCAACAGTAATGGTGTGACATGATGCGATATTTAAGTAGACAAATAACCTGACCCCATAACAAGAAAACATAACTAATGACCTGACCTGACCTCACCTGTCTAAGGATGGTGACTATCTACTCTACAGACCCTAATTTCGAATCTAGGTGGCTCCCTACCATCTACTCATTTTCTTCTGTATTCCTTCTCATTCTTTTCTCTCTCTCTCTCTCTCTCTCTCTCTCTCTCTCTCTCACATTCTACGCCCCCAGCCCTTGCAGTCCGATGGCATTTATTTCTTATTAACACTGCTATTCTCGGGCAATTTTAAGCAACTTCTCAGAATTTCTCGTAGTGGCGCAAATGACCTGACACAACTGGAAGACTAGTAAAATAAGTAAAACCAGTGACCTGACCTTACCCACAGAAATTACCTGAACAACCGCGATAAATGGAGAAACGAGGCCGAAGGGGTTAACGTCCTCACTTCCATATAATTCCATTACCTCTTCTGATACTGTCAGACACATTAGCTGCTCTCTCTCTCTCTCTCTCTCAAAAAAAAAAAAAAAAAAAAAAAAAAAAACTCAGAGGAGGAACCAAAAATATTTCCCGACCTTCTCACCGCCATGACACTTACACCTTCCCACCCTCAGACGCTTTTCATCATCTCAGGAAGGGCTAGCGATTTCCCTGCTGTATGAAATAAATAAATAAATAAATAAATAAATACCTACGTGGGTGTGTCTATATTCCGCCTACACCCAATTAATTTCTTTCATTACAGCGATCTATGTACTAAAAAGGATTGCGTCCACCAATTTCATTTCTGTATTTTTCTACGACTATGGCTAGACGATTTTATTCAGCATCTTTCTTCATTTTATTGTTTCTACCGGCAGACGATTTTATTCATCCTTCTTCATTTATTTCTACAAGTAGACGATTTTATTCTTCATTTATTTCTACAGGCAGTCGATTCTATTCCTCTTTCTCCATTTATTTTTACTGGCAGACGATTTTACTCATTATTTCTATGGGGAGACGATTTTATTCATCTTTCTTCATTTACTTCTCCCGACAGAGGATTATATTCATCTTCATAGATTTCAACCAGCAGACTATTTTATTCAGTCTTCCTTCATTTTACTGTTTCCTCCGGCAGACGATTTCATTCAACATCTTCTTCATTTTACTTTCTAACGAGACGATTTAAAAATTTTTCATTTTATCGTTTCAACAGACAGATAATTTCATTCAGCCTAAGAAAATCTTCTCGTCGGTAACATCTAAACAGAATCTCTCCAGGCTGAGGAAAACCGTCTGGCGGAAGCAAAACCAGAAATATAAAAAGACGCCATTTTGTTCCCAGCGTCCATGAAGAAAACTATTAACCCTTCCACTTGCCGGGGGGGAGGGGTTTCTGGTACTAAATAAAATCGTCCGTCATCAGCAAAATTTAAAAAGGAAACGTACTAAGGGGGTTACCGATGAGAGACTAACCCCTCTGCCACTAGGGCCTCTCTCTGAAGCTGAATAAAATCGTCTCGAGGTGGCAAGATTATAACAAGACACGTCCTCGAACTGAACAGGTAAAAATGATCTGAATTAATCTTTTCCCTACTACATATATATTTTTTTTTTTATCTTTATTAGGGGTAACACAAGACGATTTTGGTTACCTGAGAAAAATCCCACCAAAATTAAAGGAAAAAACTAAATGAAAGAGGAAGAATTACGTAACCGAGAGAGAGAGGAGAGGAGAGGAGAGAGGAGAGAGAGAGAATTAAAGGGGGATGGGAATAAGCAACATAACCAACTATCGAGAGAGAGAGAGAGAGATAGAGAGAGAGGGGGGGATGCGTAACCTAACCATGTATCCATAAAACGAAACTCACGACTCACACAGGTACGAGGTAACGCAAAAAAATAAATAAATAAATAAAAATAAAATAAAATCGGGCAATATCCCAACCAAGCCCACCTTGCACCCACCTTTTTAGCTCTGATGAGGGCTGCTATGGGCGGGGGCAGGGGCTGGTGTGGGCGTCTTAGAACCTGCTGGAGGGCTAGGGCTGGGTGCGGGGCGGGGGGCGTGGGCAGAGCGACGATCCCCCCGTGCCCCGCCGCTGCCGCCAGACCGTTGAGGCCGTTAAGACCGTTGAGACCGTTAATTCCGTTGAGACCGTTGATCTGGCCCAGGTTGATGCCGTTCATGGAGGCGACGGCGTTCATGGTGGGGATGGCTGCAGGGGTGATGGTAGCGGGGGCGATGGTGGCGGGGGGAGGCAGCTGGGCCATCGGGGGAAGGGAGGGTGCA
The DNA here is from genome assembly GCF_032717465.1 of Coenobita brevimanus. Classification (NCBI taxonomy): domain Eukaryota; kingdom Metazoa; phylum Arthropoda; class Malacostraca; order Decapoda; family Coenobitidae; genus Coenobita; species Coenobita brevimanus. Next base: position 37,852,763 of record NC_137015.1, read on the forward strand.
GCTGCGGCGGGGAAGCTGGGCAGGGACTGGAATTGAACCCAGGGTACGGTGAACCACGACGGCTGCATGGTGGTGGTGGCGGATAATGGTGGTTCTACGGGTGCCTCGGGAGACTATTTCAGCGGTTCAATCCACGATCTCAAAAGCACGCGTTTCCGTTGTCTCTTGCTGCCTTGCGTAATTTTGTCTTCTCTTGCTGTCGTACGAATTTTGTCTCTTGGTCTCTTACGCAGTCTTACCCTTACTTCTTTTTCAGGGAGTTCAAGCGCTCCGTTCAGCAAAGCAAGCAATGTCGTCTTCTTTTGTTGCTTTGGTGAATGGTTGGTGTCTTTTCTTAGTTAATGGTTCTTTGAGGTTCAATTCACGCACTCAGAGCCACGCAATTTAGTCTTCCTTTCTTACCCCGGTGGTGGTTTCTGGTACCCACGTGATGATGGGGCTCAGGCACTCAATTGACGCACGCAATGCACGCAATTTAACCTGCTCTTGCTGCCTTGGATTATGGTTCTGTGTTTTGGTTTGTAGGTGATGATGTATTCACGCACTCAATTTATGCACGCCAAACACGCAATCCAACCCTCTCTTGGCGCCTCGGTGACTGCCTCGGGTACCCACGTGATGGCTGTAGAGATTTCACGCACTCAACGCACGCAATCCAGCCTGCACTCCCCGCCTTGAAATCATCCGTCTGCTTTGATAATTTCCTTTCCTTTCTTCTGCCCAGCAATTTTCCTTATTATGTTGTCTTCAAACGATCTTTCTTCCTTCTCCCAATTCTCTTGATAGCTTTTCGTTGCTCCAAATTACTCCTGCTTTTATTTTTCTTCTACCTCCTTCGTATTTTGCCTTCCTACGAATCTGCTTCTGTCGCGAAAATTCCCGCCTACGGTGAAACTTTTCTACTCTTTTCTTGATCCCTAATAACACTCCAGCTTCCTTGATCTTTTCTATTTCGTTATTCTAAGACTCGCCCGATTTTTTCTTGCTTGTTTTTGCCCTCAAACTCCTTTCACTTTAAGTGTTTGGTTCCTTGATTTTTTCTCTCAACTTTGATCTTTTCTTTAATCGGTCTTTGTAACTTTTTTTCAGTGTCTTTTTTTTTTTTTTCAGTTCTCCATATTTTTTTTCTTATGGCTCTATTTTTTCTTAGGCCTATAATATCCACAGTTACCTACGTCCTCTGTTTTCACTGTAAGTCTGGAAAAATTGAAATAAAAAGCAATCACACAAACACATACACACAATCAAACAACCACAGCAATTGCGTAGTTCCGTCGTCACTAACAATTAACAGCACACGATCATGGCCTTATGTCGTAATTGTTTAAGGCCCAATATTGCTTAGGCCTCCTGCTGAAACTGTTAAGGATTTTTTTTTTTTTCCTCTCTCTCTTCTTTTTGCCACACTCACAAAAAACCGGGAACAACACACAAAAATTCGTAAACTCGGGTGACGATGACTGCTCCTCCTCCGCTTTGTCATACGTTCAGTAACCTCTTCTCTGACACACCCCGCCTAGCCTCCTCGTCGATATGTAGGCTCCAGACAGGCTGCAAACAGACTCACAAATGGCTGCGACTAGGCTCCGAACAGGCTGCAAATAGGCTCCTCTTGCCAGCCTGTGGGGTCCAAAACTTGATAGGCTGGGCGGGTTTTTTGGGCTTCTATGTTTAGGCCTACTGGTACCGTGCCCAGGCTACCGAACTTCGCGATGTGAGCCTAGGATGGTGCCGGGGTCTACTGTAGGCCTACTGGGATGCATTTACTCTGTCCACTTCAACCTGGCCACCAAAAATTGCCATCTTTCCAACTTCAATGCCGAGCTGGAGGAAGAGACTTGCACTCTTGCAGAATATGTTGCCAGGATGCAAAGCCGTCTTACCGTGCCTTTAAACTCCAAGAAATAAGGACGAAACTCTTCTCCAATTTAAAATGAAGGAACTATAGGCTTGCGGTGTGGGTATACCATACGGACGAAAAATCTCTGCCAAGTTAAGTGAACTATCGGCCTGTGCCTTGGGTGATCGGAAAGGACGAAAAACCTCGGCCAAGTTAAAGTGAAAGTGTTACAGGCCAGCGACGAGGGTGATGATATGGAGGAAAATGTATGCCGCGTGAAGGTGAATGGAGTCCCGGCGTGGGTGGTGATAGGGGCGGGCGCACCCCCCTGGATCGTGGGCTGGGGGGCGTACTGGAACACGTGTGAGGGGCGCGGGGCAGCACGTGTGGGCGCGGGGACTGTCGCTGCAGCACTGAGGCCCCTACCGACTCTCAGCACGTGGCACGCTCTCCCCTCACCCCTCTTTCCCCTCACTCTCCCCTCAGTGCCATCCCTCCACTCTCCCTCCCTTCAGTGTCATCTCCCCTCCTCCCCCCGGGTCTCTCCCTCCCCTCACCCTGGCCTCCCTCCTATACACCCTCTCGCTCCCCTCCCTTCACCCTGGCCTCCCACTCCCCTCACTCTCCCCTTAGTTACCCCTCCATTCTCCCTCCCCTCAGTGCCACCTCCCCCCTGCCCTCCTGGTCTCTCGCTCCCCTCACCTTCCCCTCCCTCACATACCCTCTCGCTTCCCTTCGTTCACCCTGGTCTCTCACTCTCCCCTCCTCTCTCCCTCCCTTTAGTGCCACCCCTCCCTCCCTCCCTCCTGATCTCTCCCTCCCCTCACTCCCGTTTTCCCCTCACCCTCCCAGTACTGCCTCCTCCCCTCCCTCAGGGTCTCTCGCTCCCCTCAACTTTCCCTCCTGTATCCTACCGCTCCCCTCTCTTCACCCTGACCTCTCACTCTCTTCACCCTCCTTTCCTTCCTGGTTTCTCATTCCCCTCATCCTCCCCTCTCTCTCATTCTCCTGTAATCACCCTGGCCTTTTATTCCCCTCACCCTCCCCTCAGAGCCATCCTCCCTGATTCCCCTGACACTACCCTCCCTTCACCCTGGCCTCTTCCATCCCCTCCCTTCCAAACTTCTCGTTCCCCTCTCCTCCCTCTCACCCTGTCGCTCCCCTCACATTCCCCCTATGGCCTTTCTTCCCCCCCCACCCTCGCTTCTCACCCTACCTCCCTTCCTCTCGCTCCCCTCACTCTGCCCATCCTTCGCCCAGGCCTCGTGCTACCCCTCCTGGCCTCTCCCTTTACTCACTCTCGCCTGTTTTCCCTCCAACCCGTCTCTCTCTCTCTCTCTCTCTCTCTCTCTCCACACTTTCAGGTCACACACTCCCCTCCTCTCCTTTCTCTCACTGCTCCCACTCCCCCTCCCCTCTCCACTTAGTCTCTCACTCCTCACTATCCCCTTCCCCTCATTCTCCTCACGTCACTCCCTTCACCCGTTTCTCTATCTCCCCTTCCCTCCCCTCTCTTCACTACTGTCTCTCGCTCCCTTTACTCTTCCCCTCACCCTCATCGTCTCTCTTCTCACCCACTCCTCTCTCACTCCCTCCAACCCTCCCTTCCTCTGGCTCTCTTTTCATCATAACCCTCCATCCGTGTCTTTTTCCCTTCATATTCTCTCTTTCTTTCTTTCTTTCTCTCTCTCTCTCTCTGACCTCTAACTTCCCTTACATCACAGCCACTTCTCTCATAACTGATTCTGACTTTTCCTCCCCCTCACCCCCTCTCTCTCCTCTCCCCGTTTTACTGGTACCACACTCCTCTCCCTTCCCTCTCTCTCTTATTTCTCCCCCATTTACCATCCCTCTCCCCTCCTTTCCCTCATCATTATTCATTCCCTCTCTACCTCCTTCACATTTTCTCCCCTTCCCCCCCTTCTCTCTATCTCCCCCCTTTACCTCCACTCTCCCCCCTCCTCACTCCTCCCCTGTTTCCCCTCAACTCATTCACTATCATTCGTTCCATCACTTTTCCTTTCCCCTCACTCTCTCTCCCTCCCCTCTCCCTTCCACCTACCCTCACTAACCGATCCTCTCATTCTAGTTCCTTCCCTCCGATTCTTCATTCCTTCTTCCCTCACTCCCTCTTCTCTCCTCCCCTCATTCTCTCTCTCTCCCCCTTCACCCTCCTCTCACTGTCCCTCAGTCCTCCTCTCCCTCCCTCCTCCCCTCGCTGTATTCCTCTCCCCTCTCCTCCCTTCCCCTCATTTTCCCTCTCCTGTTACCAATTTGAACACCCTCCCCTCATCAATTCTCTCTCACTCTCTGTCTGTCTGTCTGTCTGTCTCTCTCTCTCTCTCTCACACACACACGCAGAGAGAAAGAGAGAGAGAGAGAGAGAGAGAGACAGAGAGAGAGAGAGAGAGAGAGAGAGAGAGAGGGGGGGGGACAAAGAAAAATAAGTAACCCACGAAAGAGGGAAGAGAAGAGTGAGAAGGTCAGGGGAGGGGAGGGGAGGGGTGGGGAGTGAGGAGGAAGACTAAGAAAATAAATAAGAAACAAAAAAAAAGAAAGACAAAGAAAAGGACAAGGAGAGGTGAGGAGAAAGGCAGGGGACGAAAAGAGAGAAGGTAAGAGAGGAAGATGGAAATGGAAAAGAAATATATCGAGAAGGAAGACACGGAAGAGAGGGGAGAAAAGCTAAAGAAAAGGGTAGAGAGGAGGGGAGGGGAGAAGACAAAGGAGGAAAAGAAGAAGAAACAGAAGAGAGAAACTATAAGGAAACAGGGGAGGGGAGGAGAGAAGAATGGGGAGGCAAAGGGAGAGAGGGAGGGGAGGGGAGGGGGAGTGAGAGGGGGAGAACCGCACTACCACCGCAGCCACTACACAATTACACACACGCACACGATTCACACGCACATGGAGGTACACACGCGTGGCCACAAAACACGCATATCACCGCCATAGACTACACACACATTAATATCGATATCCCCACACACGCGTCACCTCACACACACACACACACACACACACACACACAAATATCGATATCCCCACATACGCGTCACCTCTAAAACACACACACACACACACACACACACACACACACAAATATCGATATCCCCACACACGCGTCACCTCTAAAAAACACACACACACACACACACACACACACACACACACACACACACACACACCACCGCACTGCCTCACACGATCGCACCCCCAATTAGACAATAATCACCCTCCTGCCCAGCACGTAACACTGCCTTGGCGGAGAAGCGTGTGTAGCGCAGCGATCAGTCAAGCTAGAGGAGTCAGGTGCAGCCATACTAGTCAGGTTCACCGCAGCAGATTAGACGAAAGGTGATCCTCCTAACTAATCCTAACTTTAACCTAACCTAATCTAATCCACCATGAACTTACTAATCCTTTAATCTGAACTGAATAATCTGCCTTAACCTGTCCTAACCTCTGGTATCCTATTTCTCCAATATATACTCACATGAATTTATATAAACTTACCAGCCTGACCTACCCTGACCTGGTGTGTCCTAACCGAATCAGATTTTTGTTAACTGAACGTAAGTTGACCTGTCCTGGCTCAACCTAGCTTAACCTAATCTGATCTCGACTCTTACCACCTGATCTGACCTGACCTACCCTACCCTTACAACCTAAACTGATATGACCTAACCTGCTCTTACAATCTAATATGACGACCTATCCTGACCTGGTCTAAGAACCTGATCTAGACTAATCTGACAAAACTTATCATGACCTAACCTTACAATTCAACATGCCCTGACCTGACCTAACAACTTAACATGACCTAACCTTACAATTTAACATGCCCTGACCTGACCTAACAACCTAACATGGCCTAACCTTACAATTTAGCATGCCCCGACCTGACCTAACAACTTAACCTGACCAAACCTGACCTAACCAAACAACCAGATCCAGAAGGAGAGGTAATTACTCAACCCTCCTTCTAAATCACCTAACCCCTCGACCCCCAACACCTCCCATTTTAGTTTTTACACAGTATTTTTTATTTACACTTTGAAGGCATTAATAAAGGTTCAAAAAATCCCCCCCCCCCGCCCAGTCCTGTCTCTCCTGATCTGAATACTGTAATAACTCTGAGGCAGCAAGAATAAAATCTAAAAGTGGGTCCTCGTACTGAAGGGCAATGCTATGCCCTTCATTTACATCACTATTGTCCTTTCACCTTAACTCGGCCCAGAGTTTCGTCCTTCTGTTGCAATTTCGAGTATCTCAGTGGAGGGAAAAAAAAAAAAAAAAAAAAAAAAAAAAAAAAAAAAACTGCCACAGCTCTACATCCTTTCCACAGCAGTTCCTCGTGACTAGCATCGTATTCTAGTGCTAATCCATTTCTTCAACTCAGTCTTCAAGATGGAGAAATGGTAATTTTCGGAAAAAAAAGAAAAATCCAAAACTCGATCAATCTTTCTCAGTCTTAATCTTTCCCTCTGCCTACGACCTCCACTCAGAGAGACGCAATACATCCAAGCATTAAAAGGATCGGGATTTAGGCTTTGTTTCGACTTTCCTTGGTTGGGGAAGGGTTCTGCAGGTGTCAGGTGTTGGTTTCTTCCTGCAATAAGACTACAGTGTCCCTGATCATATAAAGAAGACGATACTGGTTATTTCTAAGGGTTAAGCGGCTGGGCAGTACGTTTAAGCACCTTTACCGAAATATCCGATACGCAGCAACTCAAGACACTAATGAGTTACAATATATCATTTGGATTTTATTCTGGCTGATAGTAGATTATTTTATTTAGCTGATGCGAGGACAATGGTAGGACAGTAAGAGGTGGATGAAGACAACAGCTTATCCCATGGTTATACATACATACACATACACACACACATTATACATACACATACATACAAAGAACCATCCATCCATCCATTTCCATACATACACACATTATACATATAAAGATACATACATACATAGACAACAGATTATCCCTCCAGTTACATACATACACACAATCATCCATTCATCCATATCCATACGTACATAGGCTACATACATTACATACACATATTTATTCAAACATACACAGATGGGGCAACAGGTCAGGGTGGCAGCTCTTGAATAATTAACTCCTTTATAACGGCAAGTTGTAATAAAATTCAGCCAGACGATTTTATTCAGCTTAGTGGCCACCAAAGATCCCTTAATTGCTCCAGGTGTTGCTCAAGCGGAATAAAATCGTCTGAAGGTAGCAAGAATAAAATAACGAGTCACTGATTGGAAGCTGTTAAGAAATACGAAGTGATATATCATACAATTGTTTACGATCTAACTAATTTAAACTCTAATGACTCCAAGGGCTAACCGCGAATGACCTAATGTTCTAATTTGAGTCTTACTGATATTTAATTTAAGGGTGAAATTTGATGACAAAATATACAGGTGGGGAATTTGTAAGCATAAGTTAATAAGGGAAAGAAGTAATAGGGTTATGATGTTTGTAATTGCTCTCTCTCTCTCTCTCATTAAAAGAATACAGTACATTACTGGGGGAAAAAAAAAAAAAAAAAAAAAAAAAAAAAACAGCTCCCTCCCTCTCACTACAGCAATACATTATTAAACGCATTATTGATCTCTCTCCCTCTCTCTCTCTCTCTCTGAGGCGAGTTAAACAAACAAGCAAAATACGCAAGCACCCCTATAAAAACGCTTAATACAAATAACACCATAAAATCACACACACACACACACACACGTACATCCATACATCAAAGCACAACTCATCAAACAAAAGTACACACACACACACAAATATGCAACGTTCATCCATACATCAAAGCACAAAATTAATTATCGTCAAACAAAAGTACACACATACACACAACGTCCATTAACACTCAAATGATTCAAAAGGAGCACAATCCACGCTGTATGAGAGAGAGAGAGAGAGAGAGAGAGAGAGAGTTACCCCAATACTGCATTCCGTTACTTGAAAGGTAATAGCGTTGTGTGTGTGTAAACTTTTGTGACTGAGTGTATGGTGTTATATACGAGCATGTATGTATGTATGTGGATACTGAGTGAAAGTGGTGGTGTATGTATGTATGCATGTATGTATGGACGTATGTATGCACCTACTGTAAGTGTTTCTGTGGATGGGAATGAGTCAGAGGAAAGTGTGAATACGTATACATGATAACTATGTACGTATGTATGTATGCATGTATGAGATTATGTATGTATGTATGCGCGATGTGTTAGTATGCCTGTGTGCGATGTACGTATGTATGAGTATGTAAGTATGTATGTATATTTTAACCTTTCAGTCCTCACCTGGTTTAACTCTTTGACCAGGTAAATTCACTGATTGATTGGCCCCTTTTAAACCCCCAGCACTCCACATCACACTTGAAGATATTTACCCTGTACAATTCACCTTAATTTCAATACGACGGCAATTTTCATGTATTCTAACTATCGCCAGATGATGATGATGATGATGATGATGACAGTGGTGGTGGTGGTGGTGATGGTTGTTTTGGTGGTGCAATATCCAACAATACACAGATCTCTTTCTTTCTTTCTTTCTCTCTCTCTCTCTCTCTCTCTCACACACACACACACACAAACCACAAACAAAAACAGGAGCTTTAAAACATGTCGTGTGTGGACAAAAGGAGGGGGGAAGGTGAGGGGTGGGGAGGGAAGTGAAATAAAGGGAAGGGAGGGGAGGGAAGGCAGCGCGGTGAAGGGAGGGAAAGGGAAGAAGGAATGGATGCTAGTGGAAAGAGTGAAGGAGGGATGAGAGGAATGAAGGAGGGTAAGGAAAAATGGAAAGAAGGGACGAGAGACAAGAGACAGCAAGGAGAAGGAAGGAGTAGGAGGGGATACAAGAAAGGGAAGGGAGTGACGATGAGAGAGAGAGAGAGAGAGAGAGAGAGAGAGAGAGAGAGAGAGAGAGAGAGCATTTATAAACATCATAACCCTTGTACATTTTTTCCTTATTAACTCATGGCTACAAACTCCCATCCAATAATTTTTGTTGTCATCAAATTCCACTCTTAAATATCAATAAGACTCAAATTAGAACAGTAGGTCATATATAGGACATGTAAAAGGCTTATATAGGGCATGTAAAGGGCATATACAGGGTGTACAGGCTCCACATATAGGCAGTCTTGACATCCTTATTCCATTACAAGTCAGCGCTAGGACCTGAATGCTAAGTAGGGGAGGGAGAGCAGGCTGAAAGGTAGGTAGGTAGAAGAGTAGGTAGGAAGGAAAGAAGGAAGGTAGGAGAGTAGGTAGGTAGTTAGGAATGATGAAAAGAAGGTAGGTAGGAAACTAGGTTGGATGGAAACAAGATAGGTAGGAAGGCAAGAAGTTAGAAAAGTAGGAAGGGAGAAAAGAAGGTAGGTAGGTAGAAGACTAGGTAGGAAGGAAACAAGATAGGCAGGTAGGTAGGTTTGGTGGACAGACGCAGATAAAGATAAGTACATAAATTACAGAACAGACAAATGCACAGATAAATGGAAAGACAGATACTGAGACAGACGGATAAGTAGACAGATAGCAAAAGACATACATACAAAGATAAATGAGAACTGATGGACGAAGCACAACGCCAAAAAGGGGAAGGGAAGTAACATTGTGAAATAATGGCATCCCCACCTTGAAAAAAGATAAAAAGGATAGTGAAGAATGCAGGTAAAGAAAGAATAGGACGCAGGAAAAACGAAAGGATGGAAGGAAGGAAGAAGGAAGAAAAAGAAGACAGAGACGGAGGGAATGAAAGCACTGAAGGAAACACGAGTATCTTCAACACGAAACAAAATGGAAGGAAAGGAAGGAGAAGAGACTGGAGTAGGGAAAAAGAAAGAATGAGCGCAAGGAAAATTAAAACCATACATCACGGTAAACGAAAAGGTGTAGCGAATGAAAGAATGTAGTAAAGCAAGACAGGAAATAGAGAAAAGAAGGAACGAAGGCATGAAATAAAGAAAATGAAAGAATGAAGGAGGGACGGAAAAAAGGAACTAACAATGAAGGTCTGAATTAACTGTCACTCATCCCTTTCACCTGAACAAGTGAAGATAAAGGAAGGAACAGAGCACAAAGAGGTAATGAAGGAAGGAAAGAAGGATATATGGAAAGAAGGAAGGAAGGAAGGAAGGATGGACGGAAGGGAATTAAGGTGATATGAAAGAAAGAAGGAATTTTTGAAGATATGACCAGAGAGAAAAAAATATAGGAAAATAAACGCTGAAATGTACACAAGCGCCAGCACATATAAACAGGTATATAAACAATTAATAAATAAATAAAGTGGGTCGCGACACAAACATAAAAATGAATGGTGAAATTACGAAAAAAATGAACGCTGAAAAAAAAAAATGAATGTCGGGATGAAAGAAATGAAGGCGTGAATGAATGAAAGTCAGTGAGTCAGACAAACAACAGTAAGCCAATAATTGCCTTCATTATGTTCATTAGCAGGGACCACCTCTGCCATCACCCCCTCCCCCCTCCTCTCTCTCTCTCATCTCTCACCAATTTTCTTTATTAAATTTCCTACCCATCATTTTCCCCTCCTTTATATAATTACTTAACTTTCTATATATTTGTATTTCTATTCCTAACTTTATTCCTTTATTTTGTTTTTCTGCATTTTTATTCTCTTGTGCCTGTCTCTTGCACCATACTTTATTTTCCTTTTCGTTCTTGTATCTCTCTCTCTCACTCTCTCGTTAATACTTATCCATTTTATATTAGCTGATATCTAGCTCTTGCATCTTTTATTTCCCTCGTCTTCTTTCCCTCCATAATCCTCCCCCCACCCCATTCTCCCTCTCTCTCTCTCTCTCTCTCCCTCTAACTTCACTCTCCCTCCCTGCTCTTCCTACTTCATTATCGCGTATTTTTCTCCTCCGAGATTTATCACCTGCTTTGTTGTCCAATTCCAGCCACTTTTGAGAGAGAGAGAGAGAGAGAGAGAGAGAGATTCAGGATGGAAAGAAAGGAGGGGAAAGAAGAGAAAGAAGGAAAATGTAGAAAGAAGAAAACTTAAGGGAGAGGAAAGCGGCAGAGGGGATGGAAAGGTGATGGAGGAAGAAGAGACAGACAGAGACAGATGGAGGACGGGAGGGCTAAGGAACGATCATGATGGTGAGAGAGGTAGAGAGGGAGGGAGCGGTGAAGGGGGGACTGAAAGTGATGGAGGATGGGGAGGAGATATAGGGAGGGAGGATGGGGAGGAGATATAGGGAGGGAGGAAAGGAGGGGGCCAAGGAAGGGAAGAAAGTTGTGGAGGGACAAGTAGAGAAAGGAAGCACGGGAGTGAGGGAGAAAGCAAGGAAGAGAGGGAGGAAGCAGGGAAGAGAGGGAGGAAGCAAGGAAGAGAGGGAGGACGGGAAAGAGATAAAAAGGGAGAAAAGGATGGAGGCGTTAGAGCGGTGAGTAGAGAGGACATGGGTGAAGGAAAGGCGGAAAGAAGGAAGAAGGGAGAGGGAGCTAAAAGGGAGAGAAATTAGGTTAGAAGAGTGGAAGGAAAGTGAAAAAGGAAAGTTGGGGGGAAGAGGAAGGGAAGAAAGTGAAGATGGATGGATGGATGGAGGGAGGGAGGAAGGGAGGAAGGAGCGGTATGGTTAGAATGGATGGAGAACTGAATGAAGAGGAAGGAGTATGAAAGGAATGAGGAAAGGGAGGAAGGTGAGGCGAACGGGAGGGAAGGAAATATCAGAGAAAGAGGAAGGAAAAACTGAAAGAGGAAGAAAAGAAGGAAAAGGAAACAAAATGGAAAACAGGATACAAAAAGTTACACAACTAATCTCTCTCTCTCTCTCTCTCGCTCGCTCGCTCGCTCGCTAATGGAGGGTCAAAGAAAAAAAAAATAGTGAGGGATTAACGTCAATAAAAGGATTAGCCTTAAAAAGATTAAAGCATAAATCCATCTCGATCTACCAAAGTACCTATCTATCCGTCCATCTATCTATCTATCTGTCTCACTAAGAAAATTGAGTCTAAAAGAAAAAAGAAAATGGAATGAGAGATTAACGTCATTCAGAGGATTAGCCTTTAAAATATCACAGCCTATATCTATCTCGATCGATCTAAGTATTTATCTATCTGCCTACCTACCTATCCATCTATCCAGCAATCTACCCATCCATTCTTCTACTGATCCATCCATTAACTAAACTGACATGACATCCTAACCATTTATCCAATCGTTCATCTACCTATTAATTTATCTTTATATATCTATCTACCTCTATCTGTCCGTCTATCTATCTATCTATTCATCTACCTGCCCGGTCTTTCATCTACCTACTTTTCTATCCATTTCTATCCAGCCATCCACTCACTCAACCACCAGTCAATCTATCTATTCACCTCTCTATCGATATATCAGTCTGTCCGTTCTTCCATCCACCCATCCATCCATCCTTCCATCTAACCTTCCTTCCTTCCATCCACACATCCACCCTTCCATCTAACCTTCCTTCCTTCAATCCACCCATCCATCCATCCATCCATCCTTCCATCTAACCTTCCTTCCTTCCATCCACACATCCATCCATCCATCCTTTTTTCTTTCTTTCCTTCTTTCCTTCCTTCCATCCATCAATCCATCCATCCATCCTTCCTTCTTTCTTTCCTTTCATCCATCTATCCATCCATCCAGGCCTTAAACAATAAATCATAGCAAGAACGCACTATATAAAAACAAAGAATATATATTAAATGCAAATACACGAAAAAGGAAATAAGCGAGAACATTAGGAAAGAGAATAAAAACAGATGAAGATATGATGATTAAAAAGCTGAGAGAGAGAGAGAGAGAGAGAGAGAGAGAGGAGCACTGGAACATGGAATGCAGCAGAAAGGAAATATGAGAGCATGAGTCCCCCCCCTCCAAAAAAAAGAGGGAAAGGGAATGAATAAAAGAAATAAATGACAACAAAATGACGAAGCGAAAAAAAAAATTGTCGAAATAAAACGAAAATTAAATCACAATAGAAAGTGAGAGAAAATTAACCTCCTCCCCCCAAAAAAAAAGTCGAATTCCTCCCCAACATCCACCATGAGACAAACACAACGAAGAACGGGGATACGGGAAATTATACACAGGAAATTACAATGAATGGGAAAGATGGAAACAAAGATATATAACTAAAAGCCAGATTAAGATGAATCGTAGGAAATGAGAAGACACATTAAATGAAAAAAACAAACACACAAAGAAAGGAAGATGACAGAATAAGGCACTCACAAAAGAGGAAAATACCGTATAAGACAAAACAATAAAAAGTAAAGGAATAATTAAAGAATGGAATAAAAGAGTAAAAAAAAGAGGGGGGTGTCAGACTAAAAAACACGAAAGAAACTGACACTATGTATGTAACCGTGACATAATGCGAAGGCTGGGGTGAGAAAAAGGCAAAACCCACTCACCCACCCACACCCACACACGAACTAAATGAATGGAAAAAGAAACCTGGTAAAACAATGAAAAGGGAAAAAAGACATGACAGTGAAGGGAAGATAAAGAAATAAATAAAAAATAAAGAGAAGAAATTAAAGATAACAGTAAATATGGTACCAAAAACACTATAAAACCTCCGTATAATAATATCACGATGGGAAGTGAAAAAAGAAGCTGCAGAAAACGATAATTTTAATTTATAATAATAATAATAATAATAATAATCATGTCCTTTCTTCCCACCTAGTGATAAGACGTAGTGAATGAAACAGATAAAGCAGTCAGCCGTGAAAAACGCCAAAAACACGAGTAAAAAAAAAGGTAAAAATAAATATAAAAATAAAAATTAAAGAAAACGCACATTACCTAACAGCGGCAGTGGGGGAAAAGAAAAAGAGAGAGAGAGAAGTTAATGTAAAAAGCCTCCAAAAGTCGCCAAAGAATACAAATGGTAAGAAAGAAACCATTACCTAACCGTGGGCTAACACAAAGGCTGGAGGTGAGTAAAGGGGTTATCGCTTTTCAATAGTTCCCGCTAAATTACCTTCACCACCTCTTCCATTTTCTGTTTCTTTTTTTTTTCTTTTTTTTTGGGGGGGAGGGGGGAGGGGCCACAAACAGGTTTTCTCTGGGTGTTTTGTTGTTGTTGTTGTTCTTACCTCCACCACCGAAAATTGGAGGAGGTATTGTATTTACCCCTGTTTGTATGTATCTTTAAAAATTAAAGATGGATTCCACTCAAAGTTTGTGGATTTGCGAGTCATGGGCCCAGGAAGAGTCGGCTAAATTATGCTGGTGGTGAATTCGAATCCCAGTTAATGACGTTTTTGTTTGTCCATAGGATCTCAAAAAGTTGTTGATGATTTTTTTTTTCTTTTTGTATATGTAGGTGATCGGCTAATGAAGTGATGATTAAATTTTGCTGGTGCTCTGAGTCGTTTGGTATTGGTGTTGGCGAAGGTATGCGCTCTATGTGACCTTTCTTTCTTGCTGTTGTTTGGAGTACACATATCAGTAAATCAGCCATCCTCGCAAGATCTCTTCGGCTGCTGTTATTTAGTATACATACATAAGAAAAATACTGTAGTTATTCTCACACTTCACCTTTTCTCGCTCTGCTTCATCCTTTCTCCCTCTGCTTCACCCTTCTCACACTGCTGATGTTGTTGTTGTTCATTGTTGTTATAGCTGTTGTTTATGGCACATCCATCCCAAATTACGTTACCTCAAAATGCTTCTCTTGTTCATGAGGGTACACAAAAACGTAATCAATTTTGTTTCCTTTCGCTTTTTTTCCCGAGTTGTTTATGGTAGGCTACACACACACACACACACACACACACACACACACACACACACACACACACACACACACACACACACACTGCGTACACTGCTACATACAACTGCATACACAATATCACTCATTCCTATGCACACACGCTCTCCGGCAGTTACACATCCATGCACGTATGAACATCCTCACTCACTCACAGCTCTCCTACTACAGAAGACGACGGGTACTACACTCAGTAAGATATGGGATGGGAGGTAAGTACAGCAGTGGGCTTGCGCAATGAATGGATTTGGTGTAAGGGTGAGGGTACGGTCTTTATCACCACGTGCCTTGGCCCTTCCCAGCCTGTGATAGTGGCATTAAGATTCACGACGACCAACTGCTGAACAGGTTGCATGAGTCTGCCGAGATCTATGCCCATCTTGCCCCGCCTTCCGCAATTGAGGATTTTTCGTTCTGGGTTTTCTCCCGTAGCCTTGACCCAACCAAAGGCGATCCACAAGGCAATGGACCTGGGAACACTTAGCCTGACCCCTCGCTGATGGCCCCTCCAGCATGGGTAACCCTGCCCTCCTGCTGGGTCCGGGGCGGATCTCCCCCGCTGGTAAGGCCCACCCAATTTACAGGGCACGGAAGTCCCCCAGCACGACAGGGTGGTTAACGTAAGGGATATGAACATAAGCACACATACACACAACATTCTCTCTCTCCCTCTCTCTCTCTCTCTCTCTCAGTACGGTCATCAACCTAAACGCTTTCTTTCTTCCTCCATCAATAATTCATCTCCTTTCTCCTTCCATCATAACAATTCTCTCTCTCTCTCTCTCTCTCTTAGGGCAGTGGCTAAACAAACTCTGCCTCACTCCTGTCCAACGCTACACAATAGACTCTCCAAACTTTACATACCCCCCTCCCCCTCCGCGTCACCTCCCCGCCTCTTCCATCCCACACGCTAAATCTAGGAGAGTATCGCGTGCTTAGCCAGCTGCAGCATTCTCTTACTCCACCCCTCCTTTAGTCTGTCCCATTTCAATGACAGTATCTCTAGGCTATGTTCTCTTGCTATTTTATCTTTCTTCTGAACCCCGCTAAATTCAAGAGTGTATCGCGTGCTTAAGTGGCTGCTTCCCCGCTCTCTCACCCATTTGTTTACCCTGTTCTCTCATCCCATCTCTTCTTTCGCCCCCTTCCATGTCAACTCGGCAAATTTTAGCCATAAGTGTATATTCCGCTGTCTCATCCTCTCACTCCATCTCACACCTCTATCCGTCCTATACTCTGATTCCTAGAGCTATACATTTAATTAGCTAAAATTTCCTTCACTTTGGAAGTCTAAAGAGTTATTACTTCTTACTGCTGGGTCCCAATTAAATATCTCAATCACACACACACACACACACACACACACACACACACACACACAAATCGAATTTATATACATACACGAACGTAATTTGCAAAGAATCTCACGCAAGCATACATATACACAAAAATCCATACAGAACACACACAACTCGAATTCACATACATACACAGAACCTAATTTGCCCACAATCAAACGCAAGCATACATATACACAAAAATCCACACACACACACACATTACTGGCCACCTCTGAAAACCACAAAGGCTACCGTCTCGTCTAAAATAAAAAATTAAAACCATAACACTCACGTCAGGTAACACATTAAATAAAACGTAATAAAAATAAGAAAAATGACAAAACGATAAAAACCATTAACATATTTCACCTGTCACTCCAACCAGGTATGATTAAACTGAATTTTTTCTCAACTGAATAAATTGGTGCCTGGGGAGAGGGGGAGTTGGAGGGGAGAGGAGGGGAAAGGGAGACAAGCGGGTGAAATAGAAATGAAGGGTGAACGAGGTGTGAGAGAAGACAACAAAGAGACGAAAGGAGAAACGTTGAGACGATAATGAGAAGGAAGAAGGAGGGATGACAGGAAGGGTTGGGGAGGAGAGGACAATTAAAAGTAGGATAAACGTAAAGGTGGGGACAGTCGCAATGAGGAGCTATGCCGTGGTGCTCCTCGAAACTTAAACCTTTGAGCCTGTGACGTGTTATTCATTTACCGTCGTGAGATGCAAGGCCACTGCATCTTTTAGGTTACCAGTTACCTCTCCAAGGTGTTACTCTAGATACCAAAGCACAATATCATAATGGAATTCTGTAATTCTATCAACATGCCGTTCTCTCTCTCTCTCTCACTTAAACTTCACCAGACCCTCATCCTCTTTCCATTATAAAAAATTACTTTCCATCTTCTCCTCCTCCTCTTCCATCTCCCTCCCCGTTGTAGTTGTTATTTTTCCTTCCATTACAGGGAGATGTTCAGTATATTTTCTTTCTCCTTCTCCCTCTCTCCGTATCTCTATTCACTTACCATCATCATCATCATAATCTTCCTTTACCTCACTCTCCTTTCCCGTCATCTCTTCTACCTTTACCTCAACTCCTACTCCTTCACCTCTTCTTCTTCCTTTCCTCCTCCTCCTCCTCTTCTTCCTCCTCCTCCTCCTCTTCTTCCTTTCCTCCTCCTTCTCCTCTTCTTTTTCCTTTCCTCCTCTTCTTCCTTTCTTCCTCCTCCTCCTTCTACTCTTCTTCCTTTCCTCCTCCTCTTCTATTTCCTTTTATCCTCTTCCTACTCCTCCCTCTCTTCTTCTTCCTTTCTTCCTCCCCCTCTTCCTCTTCTTCCTATCACTCCTGCGTGGTAGCTTCAGCTCATGTGGCTTCTCCTTTCATTTTCCTCCTGCCTCTTTACCTATATTTATATGCATAACCAAAGTGGGGCGGAGATAATGTTTTCGACCTCTCTCTCTCTCTCTCTCTCTCTCTCTCTCTCTCTCTCTCTCCTGTTGATAAAGTCATAAATACGCATCCACTCTACGTCCCACAATCTTTCACTCAATTATCCTATTCCCATCAGCGACGCATCCTCCTCCTCCTCCTCCTCCCCATCATCATCATCATCACCTTCATAATAAACTGGGAAAACTGCATTAAAGAAAAACGCAGAAGTAGAGCCATCACCAATTTCGACCACAACCCTATTCACTCAACACTCAAGACCTCGAAATTCCTGGCTCCCTTTACAGCGTCTGGAGGTAAAGGTAGCGATGGTATGGTGTCCGTGGTACTCCCCTGCCTCCGATTTATCATATGCGAGGATGACTGGTACACAGGGGGACAACTAGGCTTCAGGGAACGGACCATTAAATCTGTCCAAAATCGGTAAGGCTTGCTGATGTCTTGCCACAGAAACTGGGCCACGTTTGGTTGCGCAACTTTACTCACACTCACACACACACACACACACACACACACACAAAGGCGTAAGGTAAAGCCCCAACCTATTTTATAGATAAAGGCCTTAGGATCCCAACACTGATACCTACTGAATGGTCCTTTTGGTGAGACTTTTGATTCTGAAACCTTTATACTCATCCGAAACCCCTATACACTCATTTCAAACCCTTATACACTCATTTCAAACCCCCCGCTCCTCCTCCTCTGCCTCCTCCCCAAAATACTAGATGTGCATTTCTTGATAACGGCGAGTCACAGGGAAAAGTCTCAAAGTTAACCTCACTTCTTTAGAAATCTTCAGACGATTTTCTTCGAGTTAGGAGAGGCCTTTCGAACTGGCGGGGTTGGATGTAGTCTTCACGAACATCTTCAATCCGACGACGTAATTTACACTTTAATTTACACTTGATTCTCGTGACCTCCAGATTATTATATTTACCTTAGGAGAGGTTTTATGAACTGCATGTGTTAGATACCGCCTTCACAAATCCCTATAAGACAAGGTAATTTTCCTAATTTCCTTCTTAATCCCTACAGTACAACACAGTTTCCTTAAAATGCACAAAATCGTCTGGAGAACAAATATACCACAAATATACGTCACAATATTGAAAAGGTGTACCCCTCCAATAAGTGAGGCCCTTCCAAAATGATGATGATGATGATGATGATGATAATAATAATAATAACAACAATAATACTAATAATAAAAAGAAGAAGAAGACGAAGATGAACAACAACAACAACAACAACAAGAAAGATATGAAAGTAGCAAGAATAAACCAAGACGTCATACCATTTAAACATTTAGAAACTTTTAACAATTCATGACCCAAAAATCGTATGCTAAAAAAAAAAAAAAAAAAAAAAAAAAAAAAAAAGGCCATTTGGATATACAATCGGGGTCAGTAGAAAAAAAAAAAAGTCTGGCTTGAACGGATTCTGTCTAGTTTACCTTCTGGGGACCGTCTTTGAAGTGGATGGGTACGACTAACTCCCTCGCTACTCTTCTCAACCGGGTGGAATCAAAGGCTCCCCCCCTTCCCTTCCTTCCTCCCTCCCTCTCTCTCTTCGATCCACCGTAATAGCAAAGCAATCCATCCACATTCCTTCCCTTCCTCGAAATATCTATCGGTCTACCTATCTACTCATCTACCCACTCAACTACTCAACATAACCTAACCTTCCATCCATCCATCAATTCATACATGTATGTAAGTATGCATGTATGTATCCCTCCATCAAGTACTGTATCTATTAATCAATCTATCTATCTGTTCATTTATCTATTCATCCAACCATCCACCCATAACCTCCTCCACCCTACCGTACCCCACTTCACCCTTCCATCTCCTCGCCTATCCATCCATCCATCCACCCTAGCCTCCTCCACTCCTATCTGCCAATCAATAGCAGATGGGTTTAATGAAGTAATTATGCGGGTGGTTAGCCAATCAGGGGGCTTATACAGCAATTACCCCCCCACCCAACACTCACTCACTGGGGTGTCAGGATGGATGGATGGATGGATGAATGGATAGACGGATGGATGGATGGATAGACAGAGATAGACTGGCAGTTATATACTCCTCCACTCCATCCTTCCACCTCCATCTCTGTCATCCTCTTCTCATCCATAAAATTCGCTTCGACACACTCCGGTAACTTTTATTCCCCACGTGCTATGTCCACTCCCTCCCGTCCACACACACACACACACACACACACACACACACACACCAGATAAGAGAAATATATCATCATCTGAACAACTAATACAACAATCAAAGCAAACAACATGAAAACAGTAAGAACAAAATAAGAAAAAATAATACGGTAGTAAAAAAAAAAAAAAATCCCATAAAACACAAGTCAGGTCAGGTGCGAGTAAGGGGATGGGTCTATTATGATGTGGCAGGGGTAAACCAGCTCTGCTGTCGGGCCCTGCTGCGGATGTCGCTGATTGCACTGTGCATTTGACCCTTGTGTGGTGTGGTGCGGTGAGGATCTGTCCCTTCTCCCCTTTGGGGCTAAGATGCGAATGACTGTCTTTGAATGGATGAGTAAATGGGGAGTGTGTCGTCCTATCTCGGCTACCTCCCTTTCCATGGGGGAAGCAGCCTAGGTATATAGATAGATAGAAAAACTACAAAGCACTCAGAAGACAATGTCATTAATAAGGATCTGGATCCTCCCTCAAATTTAATCAATTCTTTCTTGGTCCATGGCCCACCTTTCCACAAAATTTCATTGAAATTCACTGATAACTTTTGGAGACATTGTACGGGATACTCTGGATCCGGATCCGCCCCAAAATTTAATAACTTGTTCCTTGAACCATGGCCCACCCTACCACAAAATTTCATTGAAATCCGTTCGTAACTTTTTGAGTAATCCTGGAGAAAAAAAAAAAAAAAAAAAAAAAAAAAAAAAAAAAAAGGACATACCACCGCGGGTAAAACAATCTCCTTGGCGGAGGTAATAAAACAGCATAAAAAAAAAAAAGAAATCCGGAACAACTATAAGAAAACAACATGTAAAAGTACAAGGCACTAATACACCTTGCAACTTAGACGCAGCCAAGCATAGGTAAACAACACAAGAGGGAGAACAGAAAAAAAAAAAAAAAGTTTAGTGAGGAGGCAAATGATAAAAAGAGACGAGACGAGAGGATAGGAGACGAGAGGAAAGAGGAGAGGAGAGGAAAGGATAGGAGAAGGGAAGGATGGTATGGAAACGTAAAGAGAAGAATGGTATGATGGGAAGGAGGAAGGGAATGGTAGGAGAGAAGTGTATGAGGGAGAAGGGGAGGGGAGAGGAGAAGTGGTGTGGAGGAAGAGAGGGAAAGGACACGAGAGAGGATGGACGTGAAAGGGGAGAGAGAAAATAAAATAAAATTAAGAGAGACGGAAAGAGGAAAAGAGAAGAGAGAAGAGTTGCAGATAGGGAGGCAGGGAAGGAGAGGATGATGAGTGGCGAGGGGGAGGGAGGGAGGGGAGGAAGAAGGGGAGGTTTAGTGGTAAATGGAATGAAGGGAACGGCAGGAGAGAGAGAGAGAGAGAGAGAGAGAGAGAGAGAGAGAGAGAGAGAGGAAGGAAGGAAGGGGACAACTGCAAAGGGGAGGACAAGAAAGGAAGCAGGAAGCAGGAGTTGGATGCACGGACTACGGACTACACGGGAAGAAGGAAGGAAAAAAGGAAGATAGGATGGATGGATAAAGATAGATAGAGAGAGAGAGAGAGAGAGAGAGAGAGAGAGAGAGAGAGACGAAAGAAAGAAGAAAGCATGAGAAAGAAAGAATTGTAAGAAGGCAGAAAAATACGAAGTAGACAGGAAGGGGGGAAGAAAGCTGGACCGCCACAGACATAAGTAAAAAAAGAAAAAGAAAGAAAGAAAAAAGAAAGGAAAGAAGAGGAAGGAGTGAGGAGAAAGGGGGGAGAGAAAGCGCTGGAGGGATGGAAGGAGAGAAGGAGAAAGGATGGGGCAGGGGAGGGGAAGGAAGGAGGGAGGAAAGGAGAAGCTGATAGTGCTGGAGGGAGGGAGGGAGGCAGGGGGGGAAGGAGTGCCATCAGTGCCACAAGAGCGGGAACCTAACCACTCGTGGCACCCAGCTGCCCCCCCCCCCTTCTCTCGTCGTACCTTCCTCCCTTCCAAGTCCGCACCTTTCCTCCCTTCCGACCATTACTTTCGTCCTCTCTCTTAATCTCCCTATTCTAACCCATCCCCTCTCTCTCTCACTCGTCTTTCTCTCCCTTTTAGTACCTCACTTTTTCTTTCTCGTTTTCTTCCCTAATTATTTTCACTCTCTCTCTCTCTCTCTCTACGTAATTTCCAGCCCTTTACCTACTTTTCCCTTTCTTTTTGTACCGTACTCTTTTCTTTCCCTCGTTTTTTCCCCTAATTATTTTTAATTAATCACCTCTCTTTCTCTCTCTCCACACACACACACACACACACACACACACACACACACACACAAGCACTAAGATATTCCGATGCCCTGCCCATGGATTCTCTAGCCTGCTATTAAACTAGACCAATACATTAATTTCCAGCAGATCGTAAAATGTGTGACATACATAATCGTACGTGTTGGATTACTTCTCAGGATTATTCAAACAACTTAAAGGTCAGTAAAGGAAGATGACATGCTTCTATCACACACACAGACACACACACACACACAGATAGATACAAAGATACAGACAGACACACAGAGGAGAAGGAGGAGGAGGGATGCAAGGCTCCCTGATCACCTACTCTCCATTGTCTTTCTTCTCCTTCTTTCTCCTAATCCCTCCCTCCCACACAATATTCCTCCCTCTCGCTCTCGCCTAATATCTTCATGTTTTCTTTTCCCTCCATTATTCTCTCTCTCTCTCTCTCTCTCTCTCTTTACATTCATATTTCTTCTCCCAT
Source organism: Coenobita brevimanus (assembly GCF_032717465.1). Taxonomy (NCBI): domain Eukaryota; kingdom Metazoa; phylum Arthropoda; class Malacostraca; order Decapoda; family Coenobitidae; genus Coenobita; species Coenobita brevimanus. Next base: position 37,875,133 of record NC_137015.1, read on the forward strand.
TTCCTTCCTACTTTCTTTTCTTACTTTTTTCACACTCTTTCGTTTCCTCTTCAATCTCTTCCTTCCTTTACTCCGTTCCTTCCTACCCTCCTCGCCTCCACATTCTTCCATTTTCCTTTTCTTCCCTCTATTATCTCTTTCCTTCCTCCTCCTCCTCTTCCCCTCCCCGTCTCCCTCCTTCATTCTTCTTACTTCCACATTTCCTTCAATTTTCCTTTTCTTCCTTCCATTACCTCAATCGTACATTCTTTCCTTCCTCCTCTTACCTCCCCCTCCCTCTCATCTATAGCTCCCTCCTCCCCTCTTCTTCCCTCCCCTCTTCAGACCCCTCCCTCCCTCCCTCCTTCCTACGTTGTTAAGATACTGATGACCAAACCACATGTTTCCTCTCTCTCCCTCCATCCTTACCTCCTCCTCCTCTCTCTCTCTCTCTCTCTCTCTCTCCAGTCTCTTCTGTTTCCTTCTTTCCCTACCTTCCTCCCTCTCATTCCTTCCTTCTTTTCCATCTCTTCCTTTCTCCTTCCAGTTTCCTCTCTCTCTCCATATCTCCCTTGCTTTCTTTCTCCCCCTATTATTCCTCCCTCGCCCTCCTGTCTTACCTACCCACCCCTCCCTCTCCCCACCTCTCATTTCCTCCCCCTCCACCGTCATTTCTCCCTCCCGTATCTCTTAACCAGCGGCGAGGGTGTTGGGTTAATGGGTATTTTGTTGTTGCTGTCGTAGTAGTAGTAGTAGTAGTAGTAGTAGTGGTGGTGGTGGTAATAGTAGTAGTAGTAGTGGTGGTGGTGGTGGTAATAGTAGTAGCAGTAGTGGTGTAGTAGTAGTAGTAGTAGAGGAGGTGGCGGTGGTAGTAGTTGTTTTGTTGATGTCTGAGGTGTTTGGATAAATAGCATCCTACATCTTCACCTAAAGGACGTAATTCCTACTGTGTCCTTGCTATCTCCAGACGATTGTATTCCCTTTCGTGACACCTTCCAACTCGAGGGATTGTAAGCCTCATCATTACGAGATATCTTAACTCTGCTGAATGAAAGCGTGTGGTTAAAAAAAAAAAAATCGTCTTCATGCCACAGAGTTTTGATGAAGACAAAGAAAATAAGCAGAAAAGAGGAAAAAAGAAACAAGAAGAGGAGGAAGAAAGGGAAGAAAACATGAAAAAGAAGAGGAAGAAAAGAAGAAAAAGAGGAAGAAAACAATGAAGAAGAAAAAAAAGTCATCAGTTCGTAGTCTTCATTAACATCCTCGGTACAAGTTTTTTTTCCTTACTAGAACAGAAAAAAAAACATCGGACTGAACAGGTTACAGGAAACTTGTATAACTGACCAACTGTTATTCTCTCTCTCTCTCTCTCTCTCTCTTACATGCGCATATTCTCGTATTCTCACCCACATCTCTCACTCTCTCACTTCCATTCTCTCCTGTCACACTCACTCCACCTCTCTCTCTCTCTCTCTCATGCGCATATCCTCGTATTCACACCCACGTCTCTCACTGTCTCTCGCTCACTCACATCCATTCTCTCCTGTCACTCTCACTCCACCTCTCTCTCTCTCTCTCTCTCTCTCCAGCTTCGCCCTCATGCACTCAGTCCGTTAATAGGGAAAGGCGTGGGAAATGTCGCAGTGTGTGTGTGTGTGTGTGTGTGTGTGTGTGTGTGTGTGTGTGTGTGTGTGTGTGTGTGTGTGTGTGTGTGAGAGAGAGAGAGAGAGAGACAGAGAGAGATTAATAATAAAACACTACCACCACCCTTCATCCATGCAACATCAGACGAGGTGAACAGAGACATACGTGCAAGAGTGGAACCACTGTGCGTACTACCTCTCTCTCTCTCTCTTCGTGACGGCACGCCAGACGATTTTCTTTAGCCCGAGATGAGACAGAAATGACGTGGCCACATGTACTCTCAATTAGCCTCTTCAGTAACAGAGATCTTTCCTACAGTAGCATGAAATCGCCTTAATATAGCCAGAAAAAGATATAAGTAAGATAATGATAAGATAATAATAAGTAATACGTCACAGGGAGAAAGGGCTTTACCACTTCAGGCCGAGTACGTGTTGATTCTTATTTATTTTTATTCTTCTTACCCCTTCAGATAATTTTTAAAACACCTGAACGAAATTAATAGTGAAGGGATTGATGAAGGCCTTATCCCCAAAACCCTCATCCGAAAGTCTCTCCACAGCTGAATAAAATCGTCTGGTGCCAGGAATAAGATTAGGAAACACGTCATCGATTTGAGGGGGTTTGTTAAGGGAAAATCTCATAGTGAAGGGGTTAATGAAGGCCATATCTAACCCCTCCAGTTTCAAGTCACTACAAAGCTGAATAAAATCGTCTGGTGAAGGCACGATTAGACCAAAAAAAAAAAAAAAAAAAAAAAAAAAAAGCCGTACGGAATGGTCTGAAGAGGTTAAGAAGCATCGCATTCAGGGGGTTTATGAAGACCACAGCTAACCCCTCCAGGTCCGAAAAGTCACTCCAAAGCTGAGTAAAATCGTCTTGTGGCAGGGAAAACAAAATACAAAAATACGTCCTCGGATTGAAGGAATTACAGAAGGCTCCCTCTAACCCCTCTAAAAAAATAATAATAATAATAATAAAATCGTCTGGCAGTTCGAAAAGCTGAATAAAATCGTCTGGTGGTAAAGAATAAAAGATAAATCCGTCCCGGGGGTGAAGGGGTTAAACTAGAGAGGCCCTGTGCTGACCGTGGCGTACTTCCGGTTGGCTGAGCAATTTGATCAGGTGCTTCAGGCTGACTCTATATATATATGAAGTGAGAGAGAGAGAGAGAGAGACTTAATTTCCATATTCCTCAGGTCGACCTTGCTATCCTCCATTATTTTTTTTTAACTTAAAGTGATCACCCCATTTTACTACTCACCCTATTTTTTTTTTCTTTTTTACTATCAACTCCATTTATTTTTTATCTAGTTCGTATTTTTTAGTATTTAGGCCTATTCCATTTTCAGTACCAACCCATCTTTTTAGTCACCCTATTTTGACATCTCCCATTTTTCAATTTCTTCCATATTTTCAGTCCACCCCATTTCCCATTACCATACCATTTTCTTCTCTATTTTCAACATCTACCATTTTATCTATTTCATATTTAATCTACTATCTTTTCTGTACCCATCCCATTTCTGTTCTACCAATTTTCTAACATCTACCGCTTTTTTTTACAGTATCTACTTCATTTTTCCCCGTCTACTGCATTTTTAGTACCCATCCCCCGCCCCCCCTTTTTCCCTGCCTAACCCATTTTTTGCACCCACTGTATTTTTTGCACCCACCCCATTTTATTTTTGTATCACTCTGCTTTTTGTGACCACTGTTTTTATGACACTGATTATGACGGTAGGGGGGGTGATGACTCGTGGTGGTGGTGGTGGTGGTGGTGATGGAGAGTGCAAAAATAGTTAGGATAATGATAGTAATGACCTGAATGATGATGATGATGGTAACGACAATGATGATGATGATGATGATGATGATGATGATGATGATGATGATGATGACGACGACGACGACGACGACGACGACGACGAAGACGACGATGACGAACATATTTTTATCCTCTGACGCACTTCCACGAAAACGTAACAAACTCATCCTCGACCTTACAAGCATACACACACACACACACACACACACACACACACACACACAAATACTCCTCTCTCTCTCTCTCTCTCTCCACGCACCTCTATGTAACTCAAGACCCCTCGTACTGAAGGGGTCATGCGAACTTAATCTAATTCCAACTCCTTCAATTCAGAAAGTTTCTCTATAAAAAGCGAGATAAAACTGTCTGTAATGGCTGGTAAGTTAATGGATTTTTTTTTTATCTAACCCTCTCAAACTCGAAAATTCTCCCTCCGAAGCACACATATAAAACCGTCTGGAAAATGCAAAATGAAAAAAAGAAAAAAAAGAGAATGAAATGAAAAAGAGAAGAAAAAACAAAGGTCGTCTTGCTGTGAAGGATACATTTTCCATGACCTGGCCGAAAGAGAAAGACAGACAGCGAGAGAGAGAGGTAAAAACTTTCTCCAATTTCGGTAGCGGTGTAAAGAAAAAAAAAAAAAAAAAAAAGTATGAGGGAGTTAACAGATACGTAAGCACAGGGACTTAACATGGGGCTTTACCGAAGTCTACGGGACTGGAACACCTCGTATCCGAAAATTCTTAGTGAGTGACTGGCGGACAGCTTGCAAAAAGAATTTCCTCTGAATTAATTCCAGATCTAAAAAGCATGAAAATGTAATCAACATGGATATAAGCAATCAAACATGGACAAAATCAAAAACACCACGAAGAAAAACAAGCAAGGAAACAAACCAACAAAAAGCACACGCAAACAAGCAAAGAAACCAACAAAACAAGAAAAAACTACAACAAAAAACAAATACCAAGCACAAGCAAAACAGGCAAGGCAAACAAACAAGGTAAGCCTGCAAGGAACACACCAGGCTTCTGTTTTGCTCTCTCTCTCTCTCCCTCTCAAACCTTTTTTCTTTTCCCTGACTCCCAATACTAATTTATCAGCTCATCCCCCCCCCCTTTCTCTCTCTCTCCTTTATTACCTGCCTCCCTACCTCCCAATATTTAATTCATTCCCCCTTCTCTCTCTCTCTCTCTAGCTTGGCGTAATGATGCATAGCGTGTACACACACACACACACACACACACACACACACACACACACACACACACACACACGTAATGTACTTTAAATCACCTGTCACTTGGTTAAATGGAGGTGTGAGCGGGTTTAATCTGTTTATCTATCTGTCTATCGGTCTCACATGTTTTCCCTGCCTATCGTTCTGCCTAATCCATCTGATCTAATTCACCACCACCACCACCACCACCACCACAATCATCATCATCAACATCTCGACCTCTTTTCCCACCTATCCTCATTCATGCAGGTACCTATCTCTATATCTACCTGAATTTACCTGTCCATCAATGTCATATACCTATCTAAATATGGACCTGTCTTCTTCTGTCTATCTATTTATCTGTAATTTAAATCTATCTATTAGTCCATCTATCTGCATACCTATCTATCCTTCCACCCATCCATCTATCTCAATTTGCCAATCTATCTATCGGTCTACCAGTGCCTTTGTTTCAGTCTATGTATTCATCAATAACCTATAATCACCTTCATCGTCAAAGCGTTTAGGCTGCAATAACTCTTCCTTCATTCACTCTCAATTTATATTCCTCCTCCTTTCCTCCCTCCTTCGCCTCTTGCCCTCCTTCCTCCCTTCTTTCCTAACCCCTTACCTTCCCTCCCTCCTCCCTCACCTCTTACCTTCCTTCGTTCCTCCTTCACCTCCTACCTTCCTTCCTTCTTCCCTCACCTCTTACCTTCCTTCCTCCCTCCTTCACCTCTTACCTTCCTTCCTTCTTTCCTTATCTCTTACTTTCCGTTCTTACTCCCTCCCTTATTATCTTCCTCCCGCTCTCCCTCACCTCTTACCTTATCTCTCCTTACATTCTTCTTTTCTTTCTTCCTTTCCTTCTTCGTTTCCTCCTTCTCATATTTTCCTCCCTCATTCACTGATTTTCTTCCTTCCTACCTTCCCTCTCGCATCTTTTCTTCCTCTCCTTCCTTTTCTTACTAGGCTACTTTATTCTTCCTTCACACCCCTCCTTCCTTTCTCTTTCCATGTATTGCTCCTTCTTCCTTTCTACACCCCTCTCTCTCTTCTTTCTCCCAACTTCTTTCTTGCCTTACTCCCTTCTTCCCTTTCTCACCACATTCTCTCCTTTCTCCCTCTTTTTTCTAACCTTCCTTCCCCCTCTCCCCCTCAGTCCTTACCTTCCTTATTCTCCCTCTTACACTTCTTTTCTTAACCCCCCCTTTTTCATTTCTTTCCTTCACCCCGTCCTCCCTCGTTCATGCTTTTCCATTATCTCATCTACATATAAGTAAAATATTGGGAGACGCAATTCAAGTCAAGTTCTCTATGCATTCAACAACGTCAGTCTTTAACACTATCAGGTTCATATACTCATTCAATTGCGTAAAGTCGTCTAGCGTTAGATGACAAAGCAATAGAGCTGTTCCTACCTTGAGGGGGTTGACGATAGCAGTATTAACACTTTCGCTCCTATGACTCACTCAACTGAACAAAATCGTCTGGCGTTTGACGGAGCAGTATACTCGCACAGTACTAGAGTTGCCCCGACGGTGAAAGGGCACAACGTTATTCAATTTCCAATACGATACAGCAAGCAGGTGAAATAGGATGAAGCACAAAGGTAAAAAATGCAACGCGAATACAAGAATAAAATCATTTCAATATTCGCACAGTGCAATACCGGAATAATCTTTTAAAAACCGTCGTCTGTGCTAAAACTATCAATGAATTTAATACTCAGGTAACTATTTCAGCACTACAGGACTCGACAATGGCTCACACACACACACACACACACACGAGTATATACAAAATGTTCTCATCCCCACGTCGACATGTTACTGACAACCGACAGACGATAGGGTGTCTTTTTTGACAGTTACATAACAGACAACACACCATACCCACAATATTCTCTCTCGTTTGTCAAATAACATTTTCTACGTTACTTCAGACAATATATATATTTTTTTTAAGATCTATTATAACGTCAGATGGAGTGTGGCGATAAGTGATTCTTCATTTCCATCATCTTATGCATGTTGGCTATTTCAGTATGCAATCGAGATATAAGCCAACAATCCTCTTTTTTTTATTTAGGTTCTTTATTTACCATTCAGTACTGTTATCTCTATTTAAGTACCCCTCCTAAACCCTTCTTCCGCTGCCTATCTAACTAATTCTTTTCACCTCTCCTTTCCTCCCCTGCCCCTCATCTCCCAACTCTCTCCCTTACTCTTCCCTTTCACTCTATCTATCTACCTGCCTACCTTCCTCTCTCCTGTCTTTCCTTTCCCTCACCACCTACAGAACCCTCTCCCTACCTCTTCCTCCGCCTTCATCCATACCTATCTTCCTCATCCCTTATTAATCCCTTCGGTTCTCTTTTTTCCATCCTATCTCCCTATCGCTCAGTCTACCAACCTTACCCACTTTCCTCTTCCTCCTCCCTCTCCCTGTCCCCCCTTTCCTCGTAGTCGCCTTACCTATTCTCACCTTCCTCCCTTCAGTCCATGACCATATCCGTTCCCTCGTTCTGCATTTTATTTTGTTTCCCTCCCTCTTCGCTTTCCTTCCTCTCTCCCAACCTCTTCATTTTCTTTTTCTCCTCTCAATTCCTCTTCACTTTCTAACCCCAGTTCCTCTCCACCTTCATTTTCCTTCCCCTCTCTCCCTTCCTCTGCATTTTCCTTTTCCTCCCTCCCTCTTTATCCCCCCCCCCAACTTTCTCTCCCTCCCAATTCACTTCCTTCTCTCCCTTCCTCGTAATTTTCCTTCCCCTCTCTCCATCCATCTTCAGTTTCCTTCCCCTCTCCCTTCCCTCTTCGCTTTCCTATTCCTCCCTCCCTCGCAGATTTCCTCTCTCTCTCCCTTTCTCTTCATTTTCCATCCTTTCTGTCCTTTCGTCTTCCTTTTCTTTCTCTTCCTATCGATCTTCCTTTTCCTCTTCCATTCTTCATTATTTTCCTAGCTCCCCCTCCCTCTTCATTTTCCTTCTCTTTTTCCTTCCCTCTCCCTCTTCCTTTTCCTTCCTCACTCTGTCTCAGTTCCCTTCCCGTCTTCCCCCATCAATATTTTCCTTCACTCTCAATTCCCTTCATTTTCCTTTTCCTCCCTCTTCCCTCTCACTCCCCCCCCCCTCCTCCAAAGCAGGCAAACATGCAAATATGCTGGGAAGAAGGTAATCAGGCAGTGGGAGGGGGAGGGGGAAGGAGGAGGGGGGAAGGAAAACGAAAACAGGAGAGGGGACGGGAGCGACACGTGGGGTTGGAATGGGAGGGGGAGAGATAAGAGAATGGAGGGAAGTGGGTGCAGGAGTAAGGAGGGGCGAGTAGGAAGGGGAGGGCATGGAGAGGGAGAGGGAAGTGGGAGTAGGAGTTGGGAGGGGGAATGGGAGGGAGAGGGAAGTGGGAGAAGGAGTTAGGAAGGGGGGAGTCGGAGGGGGAAGGGCATGGGGAGGGAGGGTGAAGTGGGAGTACGAGTTAGGAGGGGGAGGTGGGAGGGGGAAGAGAGAGGGGGTGAAATATGAAGACAAAGGACAAGACGGAGAGATCAAGGGGACGGGGAGGCCAGGAAGTGGAAATGGGGGTGAGGGAGGAGAGAGAGAGAGAGAGAGAGAGAAGGGGGGGAGGCAGGTGGGTGACAAGAAATTAATTAAAGGAAGCAGGAGGGAAGGGAGGAAGGAAAGTGAGGAAGTGGATTAAGGAAAAACAGGAAGGAGTGAATGAAGCATGCACGGAGGAAGGGAGGGAGGGAGGGAGAGAGGGAGACAGAAAGGAAAGAAATGAGGAAGGCGAGAAGACAGACAGGAAAGAGGGAAGGAGGGAGGGAATGTGGAGTGATTGCAGGTTGAAAGAGGGAGTTAGGAGAGAAAAGCAGTAAAAATAGGGGCAAGGAAGGGAAGGATGGGGGAAAAAGAAAAACAGGAAGAAGAGATGAGGAAGAAAGTAAGGATGTAAGAAAGGAACGAATACAGGGAGGATGGAAGGTCGGGAGAAGGAAGGATGGAAAACAGGAAGTATGGAAGGTCAATATGGAACGAAGGAAGAAAAGAAAGAAGGAAGGAAGGAAGGAAAGATGGAAGGAAGAAAGAACGGAAATGATGTTACAGAAACAGAATACACACAAAGAGGTTGGAAAACAGAATCAGGATAAAAAAAAAAAAAGAGAGAGAGAGAGAGAGAGAGAGAGAGAGAGAGAAACACTGGAAATGCAGGGAATAACGGAGGAGACGAAGAGGCTCAAGCTGAAATAGGAGGGAATAAAGAAAATACAAAAAAATAATCAATAAATCGTGAAAGAGGGAAAACAGGGAAGGACGACTCAATGACTGCAGACAAAAATGAGGAAAAATGATGGAAGAAAGAAAGAAAGATGCTAGGAAAAAGGGCAGGTTGGTATTAAAAAAGGGAAGGAGAGGGGATCAAAAAAAAGGAAGGAAGAAAAGAAGGATGGATCGAGGGAAGGAAGGCATGCAAACCACGTAAAAAACACACGATGAGAAAATACTGCGGAGCTTAATGAGAGAGAGAGAGAGAGAGAGAGAGAGAGAGAGAGAGAGAGAATAATGGAGTGAGAGAAGAGAGGTGACAAAAATAAAGATGAAGAAGGAGGAAGGTAGGAAACGATGAGGAGAGGAAGAAGTGGATAGAGATAAAGAGGAGGGGAGGGAGGGAGGGCATATGATGAAGTGAGAGGGAGCGAGGAAGATAAGCCAGAGGGAGGGAGGGAGGGAGGGAGAGGGGGAGAGAGATGGAGAGAAGGGTGGGAGTAAAAATGATGAACGGACATGGGCGAAGGAACGGGAGAGGAGGAAGGGGAGGGGAAGGAGAGACTGAGGGAGGGAGGGAGTGAAAATGATGAACGGAAAGTGGAAAGAGGGAGAGGGGATGGGGGCGGAAGGGGGTGAGAGAGAGGAAGGAGGAGGGGAAGGGGAAAGAGGGGGAGGGGAATAGGGGGAGAGGGAGAGGGGGCAGGGGTACAATGTATTCAGGCAGTACAAGCAACTCCCAGGCACAGATTAATTTGGGGGAGGGGGGCACTAGATCTCTCTCTCTCTCTCTCTCACACACACACCAGGAGGGAGCCAAAATAAACTTCATTTTCACAGGGCTGAAAGGGTTAACTGAATTAAACAGTGTGCCATTAGCGAGAACGAAACTGACAAAGAAGCAGAGTTAATTCTCCCCTTCCTAACATCGTCTAAACTATATTAAGATATTCTAACCCCAGCCTAACTCATCCCAGGCAAAATATTCCTAACCTTTTTACTCAACCAATGTTCAGGTATTCTTAATCAACCTTACTTACACTGAATTTAACACAGCCAAACCCATCTCCGTGGCCTGTCTAACCCAACCCGCAATCTTCACAGCCTCACCCAACCCAAAACAATCCAAATTTCATCTTCTCTAACCTAATAGCTCATAACCTACTTCAACCAAACCTAACCTCACCTCATCCAACCAGCCTAACCCAAACCTACCTTAGCCTAACCCCTATCCTCCCCTACCATAGACCAACAACAGAAACTAGCTCACACTTATCCTACCCTAATTCCAGTCCAATCTAACTCAAACAAAGCAGTGCAAAGGACAGCAAACAACAGATCTACCAGTGTTTGGGGATGTTTGATATAAGGCAGGTTATAACTAATATATATAATTATTCTAGATAAAAATAAAAATAAAAAAATAAGCAACACTAGAGTGAAAAGAAACCTACCTTAATATAACCTGATCTCAACATTATACGAAGCAGCTAATCTAGCCAAACGCTTCTTTAAGAGGGATGGAAAAGAAGAAACAAAGAGAGCAAGAAAAGAGAGCCTGAGTGAGAGAGAGAGAGAGAGAGAGTAAGAAGGCCAGAGTGGAGGAAAGAGAAATCGAGGTAAGAGGAGAGCAAATTGGAGGAAGCCAGAGGAGAGAGGAGGTGCAAGAAAGAGAATACGAGAGAGAGAGAGAGAGAGAGAGAGAGAGAGAGAGAGAGAGAGAGAGAGAGAGAGAGAGAGAGAGAGAGAAATAAAATATATGAGGAAAATTAACGTAAGGTAAATGAAGAGGATAAACAAACGCTGATAAAAATAAAGGAATCTGCGGCTCAGCCAAGAAAAAGTAATGGCATTCGGTACAGGAGGAGGAAAGGTGAGGAAATAAGATAAATAAATAAATAAAATAAATATACGAACGAATGAATGAACGAACGAATAATGTAAGAGAGAAGGAATTAAACACGTCAATAAAGGTGGGAAAGAAGGAAGGAAGCAAATGAAGGAAGGATGGAAGCATGCAAAGAAAGGAGGATGGAAGCATGGTAAGGAAGGAGGTAAAGTGCAGCAGTGTTGGCTGGGAACCACACCGCTTCCTTACCAGCATCACCACGCCCTCTCCACACCACCACAACACCAAGCGAGAAGGAAGGAAGGAAGGAGAGCATTACATCTGTTCCTTACCTGAATCATCACAAAACCATGGGACACAGAGAAGGAATGAAGGAAGGGAAGGAGGGAAGGCCTTACACCTGTTCCTTACCAAAGCACTTGATCCTGCAAACATCAACCAAACGAAGGAAGGAAGGAAGGAAGGGATGAAGGAAATAAAGGAAGGATGGAAGAAAGGAAAGGCAAGGGTGGATGGAAAGAAAAAAGGGAAAAAGAAATGAAGCAAGGAAGGAAAAAAGGGAAGAAGAAAGAGGTCACGAAAATTGAGCTCACGAAAATAATAAACGAAAACAGGAAGGATATGATAATGGAATGATAGAAGAGAGGGTTGGGGAAAAAATAAAAAAAGAAAAAAAAAGTGCCGGATGGACGGAACGCAGGGAAGAGAATGAATGAAAGTAAAGGAAGAAAGGAACAAAAGCAACAGGAGAATCAGGAAGGAAGGAGGAAAAGCCAGAAGAGAGGTCAATGGAAGATAGGAGAGATGGAGGAAAGAAAAAGAAATCAAGAGAAAGAAATTATAAGAAAAAAATAAGGGAAGAATAAACGAACAATGAAAATAAGCGAAAAAGGACGAAAGTAGTAAAACAGAGAACGGAAGAAATAAGGAAAGCTAAAGGAAGAAATACGGAAGTAAAGGTGTGGAAGGGGGTGGTGGGGGGTTAGGACAGGTGTGGTTGTGGGAGAGTCACCTGGGCAGCACACCTGTTCCTTACCTGAGCCCTTGATCCCGCCAATACCACCATCTCACACAAAACGTTCTCCCCCAATAAACGATCTCTTATTATTTACGCCCTGGTCCTATAACCGTTTACCAAAATATGAATGAAATATGATGCAAAATAATTACATGCCATATCCAAACGATTTCACCGTCTAAGAATGGGGAATAGGAGGGGAAAAATAAACAGAAAAAGTGAAATTAAGAAAACATTTCGCTACAATTACTTAATTACACTTACACAGGAGCTGCCCCAGTGTACCCCAACCGACCATCTCCGATTACTCTTTCCTTGTGTTCCTTTTTCTACTGTTATTTCGTTTTCCTTCTCCTCCCTCCCTCCTTCTCTCTCTCTCAAACGTTTCCACAATTTGAATGCACAATTGCAAAACACAAACACCGACACACACAAAACATTTCCACAACAAACTTTAACTAGTACAAAGGCAAACATATCCAAACTAACCATACACACACAAAACCAGACAGCATAAACCTGCCAAACTAGGTGAGGGATGCAACCATGCTAATATTAGTTCAAACGTTTTAGCCCAATAACGTTTCGCCTACCAATATGCCGGAATACGAGTGTCAAACACAGAAAACAAAGGCTCAAACGTTTTTCACCCAATACATGCTAACGATGGTACAGAAAACAGGAGCTCAAACGTTTTCGTCCAGTGCATGCAACGAGGGTGGAAAGGAGAGCTTATACGTTTTCCATTCAGTGTTTATGGGAAGATTTAGGAAGGGAAATGTTTACTGTTGAAATATTTATGAGAATACAAAACAGATATAAAACTAATAGGGAAAAAAGGAGCAAATGTTCCCATAAAAACGTTTAAAGATAAGTGAAAATGCAATAGCAAAGGCGTCCTTTCTTTATAAAAAAAAAAAAAAAAAAAAAAAAAAAAAAAATCACAAGGCAGAAAAAATGAAACACACACACACACTATCTTTTCCCCCCCTCGATTTACAGCCAAACGACTAATTCAGAGTTCATCCAAGCGGACCGCGACAAAGCCTGCTCCAAACCTCTCTGCCACCACTCATTACCACTCTCCCATGCCACTCCAACTCATTACCACTAACCACCACTCTCCCGCCACTCCAACTCACTACCACTCTCCCGCTAATCCAACTCATTACCACTCACCACCACTCTCCCGCCACTCCAACTCATCACCACTCTCCCGCTAATTCAACTCATTACCACTCACCACCACTCTCCCGCCACTCCAACTCATCACCACTCTCCCGCTAATCCAACTCATTACCACTCCAGGCCTCTCTATCACCAGTCACCACTCCCTCTCACCACAGTCTAACACCACTCTTCACCACTCACAGCCTACCATCAATCATTCCCAGTCCCTTACCTCTCACAGCCTATCACCACTAATCACCACTCCTTCCCTCCACTTAAAGCCTCTCGATCACTACTCCTTCTCCCCATTTCAAGCCACACCTCCTCATGTACTCATTCATTGACCAATGCGTCCAAACGTTTGTAATTCAGTCACAAGGAGAGACGACACGAGCTCAAATGTTTTCACAACAAACGCTGCCATTACATAGGCAATCAGATCCAAATAATTACAAACACCCACCAACCCCCAAAACAAACACAAATACATAGTTGGGAGAGTGGGCAGAGAATACATATACTGTACATACTCGTGTGTGTGTGCGTATATACGGTGTATGTACATATATATATATATATATATATATATATATATATATATATTTATATAGATATATAGATATATAGATAGATAGATAGATAGATATATATATATATATATATATATATATATATATATATTTATATACACACACACACACAATGGCAAACATTTCCACAAAAAACGTTCGGAAGCACAGAAGGAAGCATATCCAAACGAATACACTCACACCCACACCCACACCCACTGAAGGGCAGGCAGAGTATGCATGCATGCATGCACGAGTAGACGGCAAACAAACGCACGCATCCCCAGTAAAGGTACCTATGAATACAAAGGAGAAAACCAAAATACAATCGTGCCAAAAACTTCAAAATAATAATAATGGAATATGCGTTGGCCCTAAACGTTTCTCCACACAAGCAAACGTTTGGGGAAGAAACGGAAACACTGACCCCCTAACCTACGATAGTTATACATTTTATTCTTGCTATCTCCAGAAGACTGAAATAAACTTAGATTTTTTTTCTAAATTGTGGAGGTTTAAATACAGCCTTCACTAACCCCTTCCCTAAATGAGGTCTTCTCGAAACTCATAAAATAAATAAATAAATAAATAAATACAATGGTAGGCCTATATATTTGGACAGCGAAAATAAAATATAAAAAACATTTCTCGGTGTGAAAACGCTACCCACCCAAACATTTGCTCACAACCCCTTTAATCAGATTTATGCGGTGTTAAGAGTATTTATCGCAACCACCACCACCATTATTACCACCACCATTACTATTACCAGCACCACCACTACTATCACCACCACCACAATTATTACCCACCACCACCATTATTACCATCCCCATTACTACCACAATTACCACCAACACCACTAATTCCACTACAATTACCACCATCATAACTACTACCATTGCCTCTTAATACCATCTTCATATACCACGAATGCCATCGCCAATAACACCCACGATCATCACAACCATGATTACCACCAATACTACGACAATCGTCACTATCACCACCACTACACCACAACTACTACGACTACCAAAAAACACCAATACCATCTCCACAATACCACCATAATCACTACTACTACTACTGCCACCGCCGCCACCACCACTACTAACAGTATCATCATAATACCCATTGTCACAACCATCACTACATCACCATCATCACCACTACTACCGCCTTCACCATAACCACCATTACGACTCCAACCACCACCAATACAACCACTGCCATCATTACCACCACTATCCCCCTCATCATTACCCCTACTACCATCACCATCATCATCCCCTCTACTGCCACCATCACCAATACCATCACCACCACCATCATCACAACGACCATCACCACTCTTCATACTGTCATTCCGTCCAAAATGCCAGACCTCTCGCTTTATTTTGAGAGAGAGAGAGAGAGAGAGAGAGGGGGGGGGACAAAGGAGGAAAGGGACAAGAAAAAGGAAGAGAAGGGGGACAGGACGAGGGGCACAGGTAGCAGGGAGGAGAGGTATGGATAGGTGAGAAATAGTGGATGGAGGGGGGTGGGGGGAGGCACGGGAGGCAGAAGAGAGGCTGAGGAGGAAGATGAAAAAGCAGGAGAGGAGGGAAAGGAAAAGAAACTGAGAGAAGCAAGGAACTGAGGATAGGAGGAAGAAAGACGGTGGTGAGTGGGAAGGGTAAGAAGGAACGGAGAGGAGGAGGAGGAGGAGAGGAGGAGGAAAGGAGGAGGAGGAGGGGGGGAGGGGGAGGAGGAGGAGGGGGGGAGGGGGAGGAGGAGGAGGAGGAGGAGGGGGGAGGGGGAGGAGGAGAAGGGGAGGAGGAGGAGGAGGACGGGACGAGAAACAACGGCAGGAGGGGGGAGGGGGCAGATTAAAAAAAAAAAAAAAAAAAAAAAGATGAATCAAGAAGGAGGAAGAGCATGGAGGTGAGGAAGAAAAAAATGAAGGAAGGAGGGTGGGGGAGGAGGAAGAAAGAGGAGAAGCATGGAGGGGAGAGGGTAGGGAAGGAAGAGCATGGAGGGGATAGGAAAGGGGAGGAGAAGCATGAAGGGAGAGGGAAGGGGAGGAGAAGCATGAAAGGGAGAGGGAAGGGGAGGAGAAGCATGGAGGGGAGAGGGAAGGGCAGGAAAAGCATGGAGGGGAGAGGGAAGGGGAGGAGAAGCATGGAGGGGAGAGGGAAGGGCAGGAAAAGCATGGAGGGGAGAGGGAAGGGCAGGAAAAGCATGGAGGGGAGAGGGAAGGGCAGGAAAAGCATGGAGGGGAGAAGGAAGGGGAGGAGAAACATGGAAGGGAGAGGGAAGGGGAGGAAGAGCATGGAGGGGAGAGGGGAGGGGAGGAAAAGCATGGAGGGGAGAGGGAAGGGGAGGAAAAGCATGGAGGGGAGAAGGAAGGGGAGGAGAAACATGGAAGGGAGAGGGAAGGGGAGGAAGAGCATGGAGGGGAGAGGGGAGGGGGATGGAGAGAGAGGACTAAAGCGACTGCAAACGGGCTTTTAGCAACATGAAGGAGAGTGGGTGGGCAGAGAAGCCTTGGAGGACGGTGAAGGAGGGGTGGAGGACGGGGTGGGGAGGGGGAGAGGAAGAGGGGGAGGGAGATGATACAAGAGAGAGAGAGAGAGAGAGAGAGAGAGAGAGAGAGAGAGAGAGAGAGAGAGAGATTTACAGAACGAAAAAATATTTACAAAATATGAGAACGAGTAAAAGCAAAATTAAACAAACAATATAGGCACACACACACACACACACACACACACACACACACACACACACACACACACACACACAACCAAGAACACAAACCTACCTACCTACCTATTACTTACATACATTTGGTACATACACATATACATACATACATTTGGTACATTACATATACATACATAAGGTTAATATACATACATACACACGCGCACACACACAAACACAATTATACAGACATCAAGATACTTCCCCTCCTCTCTTCCTCCCTCCCTCCCCCCCCCTCTCTCTCTCTCCCTCATATATATATAATTGTGTGGGGAGGGATCTGATGAAATGAGAAAGCGATTACGCTCGCAAATGAGAGAGAGAGAGAGAGAGAGAGAGAGAATGGGGTGAGGCGAACAAAGGAACACGGAAGAAGATAAGACATGAGACTGAAAAAGAATGACGGTAAAAATGAGGAACAAAGAACAGAACGTAAAAGAAGTGAATATGAGAGGGAGAGAGAAAATCAGAATAAGTGACAAGATAAAATGGAGGAGAGCAAGCGAGATGGAAGAGAAAGAGAAGAAAATGGAAAGGGAAAGGTGAAGAAAATGAAGCATGAAGAGAAGAAAAACGGAGAAAGACAGAAGTACAGAATGAATGAATGAATGAATGATGGAAGGAAGGAAGGAAAGAAGCAGTGGAGAGTGGGATTAAGTGAGGGAAGAGGGGAAGAAGTGGAGAGAAAGGAGGTGGAAGAGGGGAAAGGTGAGCAAGGACAGGGAGAAAAGAAAATGGAGGGTGAGGAATAGGGTATAAAGACAGGTAGGAGAAACGGAAGAGAAGGAGAGAGAGAGAGAGAGAGAGAGAGAGAGAGAGAGAGAGAGAGGATAAAAATGAAAAAAGATGAGGAAAGGTAAGGGACAGAAAGAAAAAAAAAAGAAGACGAGAGGACAGGGAGAGAAGGAAAAAGGGAAAGAGGGAATGAAAGAAGAGAAGGGAAAAAGAGAATGAAGAGAGTAAGACAGGGAAAGAAGAGAAGGGAAAGAGAATGAAAGGAATGTATGACAGAGAAAGAAGATAAGGGAAAGACAGAGAAAATATTAAGAGTGATTATTATACTTTATGAAGCTTCATTCAATATCTTTCAATAAATTCTTCTCTACTTCCGAGTTATCCTAAGCTGAATTTAATGAACTGACGGTAACATGAATGAAATATAAAAAGCGCCATCGTAGTGAAAAGATATTAAGATGTTCATTTATGCCTATTTCTTTACTATTTCAAACCAGGTGAAAATTTTAACCAAATATTGTCGTCCAATATAATTAACCGTTACGAAAAATCATGTATCGTAAAAGTTAGTTAACAGCATTACGAATAACTACGAGACTTTTTATTATTTATTTTACTTATTTATTCTTTATACGATCCCTTCCCTTCCCTCTCCCGGATCTCCCCTCCCCTCCCTCCCTCTGTACTATACAAGGCCTTTCTCACCTTCCCTTCCTTACCGTTGTATCCCCTTCACCTCCTACTCCCCCTTTTCCTATTCCTTCCCCACCCCCACCCCTTCCTTGCTGTTTTATCCTCCCCTCCTCTTTCCTATGCCCTTCACTTTCTCCTCCCCTCCCCTCCCCTTTCTTATTCCCTTCACTTTCTTCTCCCCCTTTACCAGTTTCCTAACCCCTCTCTCCTCTCATCACCCACTTACCTCCTCCCCCTCCGCCCTTCCCACTCTGCCATCCTTATCTCCCTCCCCCTCTCTCTCTCATTCCCGTCCCATCCCCTACAACACCCCTACAGACTTGGCACCACTGTATCAGCATCCTGGTAAACGTGGCACCCCTGTGTTTGTTTACTACCAGGCAATATGGTTCAATTTACCCCCTGATTTCCATATTCCGTAGCCTTTATTAGCCATCTACTTTACCCGATAGACAGACACGATTTTCTCCACAGTCGACAGATACAACAGAATTTCGTTTTTACATATAATCAGAACAATAACAGGGACATTATAATAAAGAACAATATACTAAATAATACAATATTCTTACTGTTACTACTACTAAGCATAATAACTGTAATAAAACCAATAAAAAGTGACTGATACTAAAAATCAGTCGTTTCTAAATATGCACACACAAACACACACACACACTCTCTCTCTCTCTCTCTCAGTACTCACCACGGCTACAAACCACCACACACAGTACCTGGAAAAAGAATAACTTATTAATTTCGTATACGAATCAGAACGAAGAATACAAAATACAGTACTTTTTATATACCTGTATACTGTATATATAATTCTTTTTCTGTATTACCAGAGGGCTGTGTGTTCACAATTACATAAAGTTGAACAAAAGACGCTATATGAAAACAAATACAAAACCAAGACCAAGAATAACAAATGTTATTATCAACTGTAGCATAACAAAAATGATAGTATAGTAGTAGTAGTAGTAGTACCGGTAGTAGTAGTAGTAGTAGTAGTAGTACCATCATCATTTCTTTATTTCGTAATACAATATAGTAGTAGCAGCAGCAGCAGCAGCAGTAGTAATAGTAGCAGTAGTAGTAGTAGCAGTAGTAGTAGTAGTAGTAGTAGTAGTGGTAGTAGTGGTAGTAGTAGTAGTACTACTACTACTACAATAATAATAATATTATTATTATTATTATTTTTATTATTATTATTATTAATCATCATCATCATCAAAACAAAGCCACCACATTTACCTAACTGAATCAGCCTACCTGAACCAAACCAGACCAGATGGCCAGAACAAGACCAAATCAGACCTGTAATCCCAGACCCCAGCTCTATTAAAGGAGGGGGAGACCACACAAAAGCTCACTCAACTCATTCCTAACATAAATAATGCGACAAAGGTGAAGGACTCGTGTGTGTGTGTGTGTGTGTGTGTGTGTGTGTGTGTGTGTGTGTGTGTGTGTGTGTGTGTGTGTGTGTGTGTGTGTGTGTGTGTGTGTGTGTGTGTGTGAGAGAGAGAGAGAGAGAGAGAGAGAATCAGCCTACTGCACCTGTAAACTGGTTAATTAAAAAGCAGTACTAATGAGTGTTACCTGTCCTCAATGAAAGGTATTTTGAACGTATGGATTAATTAAGAGTGACCTACACCTGAGATCCGGCTGACTAGGGAGAAGTATGGATGGATAGGTAGGGGAAGGGAGAGAAAAATGATAGATGGATGGATGGAGAGTATACAGATAGATGTAAAGATAAATAGATATACATAAACAGGTGGAAGTAAAGACAGGTAAACAGTAAAACAACAAACATAATGATAAATATATACATACACACAGGCAGGTTGAAAGACTGAAAAACACAGATGCTGAGAGAGAGAGAGAGAGAGAGAGAGAGAGAGAGAGAGTTCCATCCTCTCTCTCTGCCTCGCTTTCCTTCCCTCCCTCTCCCCTCTTCTTCCCTCATCTCATTAAAATCATCGTATTTTTACAATTCTTAGTCCATTTCTCTCTCCTTTTTCTCTTCCGCTTTTCCGCCGTTAATTCTGTTATTTCTTTCCCCCTGTCACTTCCTTGGTAACTTTTTCTAATCTACGCATTTTCCCCTCCGTTTGTCTTCATTCTCTCTCTCTCTCTCTCACACACACACACACACACACATATACTATCCTAAGACTCCCAACCTCACAAGCCACACCTCCTCCACCCGCACAATTAAGTTTTCCTAAATTCTAAATTCCATCCCACGGGCCAAACCACGAAACCTACCGCGCCTCGCCTAATTTAAGTCGTTGTGGCAATACCTGCGACACGGAAGCGACGTAAATCCGGTGGAGGAGATTAGTGGGATTCGGTACGCCTGTGGGGTAGGGCCAGGCAATTCGAAAGATGGAATGATGAGCGAATGGTGGCGGTCTACAGCATATCGTAATGTCGTCGTCGTCATCATCATCATAACTTCTTTCCCACTTTCATACAGGATAAGAGGAATCAAACAGGAAAAGTACAAAACACCATCGTCAGAGGAAAGTACAAAATATCATCATAACCTCCTAACCACTAAGATACAGGAAGGCAAAGCTCAAGATACAGGAAGAGGAAAGTATAAAACATCATCATCATCATCACCACCTTATCTCCCAATACCACACGGGATGGTAGAGATCCAGACACACAAACATGAAAGACAAAAAAATGAAAGTAAAAGCTGAAACTGTGCATATATCAACTCATCACTCAAGCCTTCGCAACTCTCAGGCCTCAGCTCCACTTCAGAGGCCAAATGATCCACCCAAACGATCCACACAAAACTGACCTTCATGGTGTCTGAGAGGTGAAGACCAATTCGTCGACTCTCAAGTTAAAACAAGACAAAGGATACCACGAACAGCCGCAGTCATCATCCAAACATCCCATAAGGTACCTTCACACACACACACACACACACACACACCTTGAACACACACCAGACACACCACCAATACCCCCACCCCTCAACACCACACATGTGTATGACGCTCATAAAAATCTTTGGTTTCAACTTGCTCGAGTTTATCCTTCAAAACGATAGTGACTTCATCAGTGAGTGAGTATACGAATGAATGAATAGGTGAGTGAGTGAATGAATTAGAGAGTCAGGTACAAACACAGGGTCTGGCCACCCCCGTGAGTGCGGCAAATTATTTAAAAAAAACAACAGATACTAATAAGCATACTGTAAACTAAAAAAAAAAAATAATAATAACAACGTCGTATGAAGAAACTACAAATTACTGCCGCCAACTCCCTCCCCAATATTCAATTTATCTCCCCATGTTACTGTGTGTCTTCCTCTTGCAACATCAGAATTGCCTCCCTTTCAAACACTCACCTTGCCACTCCACAGCACTTCCCAACACTGTCCACACGTCCACACCGCGTACCCTATTGTTATCTGACTATCTATTTATCTATCTATGCCTCATCAGAAGCGTAAGGGTCCTGGGCTAGGCTACTTAGTCCAGATATATGAGTACCAGGCATATCTCCAAGACCCGTATTCTCACTGGTTATGAAAGCTCCCTAGCACCTCCTCTTCAACGATTTATTTTTGGATATGGTTGGTTAATATCCCTTTCTACGCTTTTTATGCAGAGTATGGCGATATCAGAAGGAGCTGAGTAACACAGAAATGGACAGTACGGTGTAATAAGCAAAACAAATCGCTTAGGGAAAGGTGTTAGGGAACTTCCTTAACCGGAAAATTACGGACCCAAGAGTGGCACTATGTAAGGTATAAACTCGAGCCAACCCTCGGATACAAACCCACATGAGTCACAATCACTTCAAGAGACCAAACCCACTGAACCAGTAGGTGTCCACTTCGTTATAAGTAAAAATAATGTAACTCTCCTATTAAAGACACGAATGACACTGTTCATAACCTACAGACGTTAAGGCCCGTATTCTCGTCGGTTGAAGTGGCTTCCTAACATCTTTTCCTATGCGATTTATTTTGTTGCTTACACCTTACAGTCCTCTTTTGTGCCACATAAACCCTTCCAATATCGCCATACTGAGCACAAACAACGTTCAAAAGAAATAAAGCAAAAGTGATTGTGATTTCGGACACCATGTATTACTGGTGAATAGCCTCTCTCTCTCTCTCTCTCTCCCCACCTAACCACCTTTCTGAATATTACCATTCAATCCCCTCTATCACAGTTCCCCACCTGTGCCTCCTCTCCCAAACTCCCTTCCTCCTCCCCCTACACCACCCTCCTTCCTTTACAACTTCCTCCTCCACACAAACCTTTCCATCTACCCTCTTCCTCCCCACCTATACTCATCTATATCACTCCCTTTCCCTCCCCACTTATTCAACTCCCCTGCTGCCCACCTACACCCTCCCCCTCTCTCTAATATCCACTCTCCCCCTCCACCTACACTCAAGTCTTTACCTTCTCTCTCCTCCCCCTCCCTTCCTCTAACTCTCTTCTTCCCCCTCCATCCCCACCAACTCCCCTCCTATCCCTCCCTCCTCACCAACACCCCTCCTCCCCCATCCCTCTTCACCTGGGCAGACACATTTATATGCAGATCAAGTGAAGGGCGACAATTTATACCGATATGGCGCGTTGAACAAGCCATTCCCGCCGCCGACCCTCCCCCCTCTTAACCACCCCCTTCCTTCCCCCTTCCCTCCACCTCTCCCTGCCTCACCCCATCTTCTTCTTTTCCCTCCTATTCCCTTCCCCCTCCCTTCCCTACGACCTCACTTCCGCATCGTCCTCCCCTGCTTCCCTCGTCACCAATACCACTACCATCTTCAATTTCTTTTCAGGTTACACTATGATAGTCTCTATTCTCCTTTCACACTTTCCTGTAAAATGTCCACGCCAGTTTTTCTATACGGCGTGGTGTTCTTTCTGACTTTTTCCTGCCGGCTTCGGCTGGAGGGTTTGGAGGGCGGGGGAGAGCCTTCTCCTTTGCTATCCTTATCTCATTCTAGTAGTTCAGTTACTCTTCTAGGAGCTGCCTAGCATGGGCCAACCGGCCTACTGCAGTTATCCTCTCTTCTTATGTTCTTATGTACTCCATATTCCCCCCTCCTCTTCCCGCCCCCTTCCCCACTTTCCTTTTTTTCCGTCCACCATCATCACTACTACAAATGCCCCCTTCTACCTATTCCACTCCTTACTGCATTTCTTTTCCTGTCCCCCCCCCCAAAAAAAAAAAAAAAAAAAATCCCCTCCCTTCACCTCCCGCCCCTCTCCCTCATTTTCATTCTATACCACCTTCAATCCTTCCTTCTTTTTTCTCTTCATTTTTCCTCTCTCTCTCTCTCTCTCTCTCTCTCTCCTTCCTTCCTTTCATCTCCTCGTCCATTCGCAATCTCATCTCAGTTTCCCTTTCTGCCTCTCTTTTTCTCCTGTTTCTTCCTCACTCACTTTCTCTGTTCTGTAATTCTACCGTATTCTTGCCCCCCTCCCCCCCTCTCTCTCTCACACACACACACACACACACACACACACACACAGATTTTTCCTCCTCCCCTTCCCTTCCCATTCTTCCACATCCCCCCTCCTACCGCTCCAACACTAACACAGGTCCACCCCTGCCCCCTCCTTCTACCCCATACCACCCCTTCCCCTCTCCTCTGATCACTGTATTTACTTCCTGCACAACTATATTACTTCCTCCTCCTTCCCTTCCCTTTACATCCCCTCCCTCCCCCCGCACCACCTGTTCCCTTATGCTTCTCCCCCTCTTCCTCTTTCTCTACCTCTCCTTTGCTCCTAAACTCCTTACTTCCCCCTCCTTCCTTTATCCTATCCTGATTTTTTACTCCTTCCTTCCCCTCCTCTTGTCTCCCCTTATACTCCCCCTCCCTACCTCTTTCCTTCCCTTTCTCCACACCCACTCCTCCACCACTCCTCTCTTTACTCCAGCCATATCCCTCCTCTCTTATTCTATACCTCCTTAAAAAGTGTTATACTCTCCCCCCTACACTTCCCCTCTCCTTCCTCCCCACCACTTCTCTCCTCGTCCCCTCTCCTTCCTCCCCACCGCTTCTCTTCCCCTCTCCTTCCACCCCACTTCTCTCCTCCACATTCCTTACCCCCCTCCTTACGTCTTTCCTCTCCCCCTACTTCTCTCTTCCCTCCTTCCATACATACCATTCTTCCCCTTCTATACCTCCTTTTTACCTATTCCTTCCACCCCTCACTTCCCTCTTCTCCTCACTTCCATCCTCAATTTCTCTCTTTTCGTACACCTTCCCCACCGTTCCTTTTCACGTTTTACTTCTTGGAGATCCTCCCTTCCCTCTCTCCCCTCCTCCTCTCGCCTCCTTCCTCCCTTCCCTCTCTCATCCTCCCTCCCTTCCTCCTGCCCATTTCTCTCTCCCACCCTAACACCACATTCTTTCTCGTCCTACACTTCCTCCTTCCTTCCTTCTTGATTTTTATTTCTTCCTATCCCCTCCCCTTCCTCCCTCTGCTCCTTTCCCCACCATATATCTCCCCCCTCTCACGCCACACTCCTTCCCCTTCCTGCAACCCCTCTTTCCTTCCACTTTTTATTCCCTCCTCCTCCTCTCTCCCTCTCCCATTCATTTCATTTTTCCCTCTTCCCTCTCTCTACATTTCACTTTTTCCTCTTCCCTCTCACTACTTTCCTACACCGCCTTCCTTCCTCATTCCTCCTCCATCATTTTTCCTTCCCTTCCCTCTCACTACCCTTTCTCGTCCTTTCCTACCTTCCTGCTCTCCATACCCCTTCCATCCTGCCCCCCCCCCAACTTTCCTTCGTTTTTTTCCTCCATACTTCATTTATGCCTCTCTCTCTCTCTCTCTCTCTCTCTCTCTCTCTCTCTCCCACCCTCATCTCAGTTTCCCTTTCTGCCTCCGTTTTTAATCGTTTCTCCCTAGCTCACTTTCTCTATCCTGTAATATTAATCCTGGCTACCCTCTCTCTCTCTCTCTCTCCCTCCCTCCTAGTTGCAGCGAAGACGGAGGAAAAGGGAGAAAGAGAAAGTGATGAAATATGAGACAAATGAAGAAGATCCCCCTCTAACCTGAAAATTAACTAAAACGAACAGGAACAAAAATACAAGTGCAGACGAGGTGAAAAAGAAAGATGCTGATTATTATTACGACGAAGACGAGGACGACGATGATGATGATGATGATGAAGATGATGATGATGATGAGCGTACACTAGCCAAGAAAGAGCAGAAATGTGGTGAGAGAGAGGCCGCCGCCATCCCCGCCTCCGCAATAATGATGATGGTACAAAAGGCGTAAGAGAACTAGGAAGAAACAAAAATATAATGATGATGATGATAACACAAGAGGAGTAAGAGAGAGAGGGAGAAACAAAAATATAGTAATGATGATGATGATAAGAGGAGTAGCAGAGCGAGGAAGCAACAATAATATAATGATGATGATGATGATGATGATGAAGGCAGAAAAGACAGGAGAGAAAGAGGAAGAAACAATGGATGAATGATGACGATGATGATGAAGGCAGACAAGACGTGGGAAAAAGAGGGAGAGACAAAAAGATTACGGTGAAGATGACGACCGCCGAAAATGAGAGTATGTGACACAACAAGACGGCCAAATCGCACCAAATCAGAACACAAGGGAACGAAACACAGCGATGAGAAATTATATTGCTGCTCTCTCTCTCTCTCTAGGCTTGCCCCTTCCCATGTAAAGTGGGGGTGGTTGAATCAATAAAGCCCAGAATCTGTCTAAAGTAGAGAGAGCAATGGGGTCCCCTCTCTCTCTCCTTCCATCCCCCTTCTTCCTTCCTCTCTCACTTCCCTCCACATCTTTCTTTATATCCCTCCTTGTTTTTACTTCTCCTTCAAAGTCTTTCTTAGCAACTATCCTGCTCCATCTTTTGTGCTCTCATTCGTCTATTTCTTCCATCATTCTCTCTCTCTCTCTCTCTAATTAACAAAAGACAACACACTACAGCTCTGGGACTTAGCCTCCAATAAGCCTAACGATTATAGTCTGGCCAAGATGGGGAAGCGATAATTAGATATACAATTATTATTATTTTTAGTATTAGTGACAACCTAAATTTTGTCTGGTATTTTACGTATTTATTTGTTTATTTACTTATTATTTATGAACAGCTGAAATGGGCGAGTTGCAACCCTCCACCTTATAAACAAATTAATTACATATCAGTTAATTTATTCCTTGTATTAGTATTCATCATCATTCCAGCTCTTACTGAGAGAGAGAGAGAGAGAGAGAGAGAACCTATTTAACTATCCCCCACTCACATCACCCTTTCAAATCCTGTACCCCTATCACAAGCAAAAACCATCCATGAGCTTCTTTTCTTTCACGTGACCTTGTGGATATTTGTCTACTAGCAAGATTACAAAGGAATTTAACCCTTATAATGTTTATCTCTGTTCATTACCTACTATCCACATCCATTTCTGATCCACTGTTAACCCCTCAGTTCCTTCAGCTTCCCTACCTACTTGTCTCAAACACTCCTTTTCCACATCCAGCTTATTCAACTTCCCTACCTCACTGTCTCACACACTCATGCCTATCTGTCCATTCACTAGCATAACCGTGCCACCTCATAGCCTATCCGTCCATTCACCAGTCTAACCGTGCCTCCTTCCATTCACTTGCGTTAACACTTTTCACCAAGCCAACTCTACCCATTCTATCTATATAACCTTGCCACCTCAGCACACTCCTCTACCCTTGCAGCAATAACCTTCCTTACTCCACTTTGTCCAGGAATTTATATATTTCTAATCCTCCCCCTCTATGACACCCACCACATATTCCCAGGCGTGTATTCTCATCAATAAGGAGGCTCCCTAGCACCTCTTTCTTAGTGATTTATTTCCCAAACTACCACTTAATATCCTACATTTTGCTTCTTACGTCTTTTTAATATCGACAATTATTGCAAAACACACAAGAAAATAGTAAAGCAGCAGAATCAGAAATAAAACAGTTAGGAAGAGGTGTTACTGGGCTTTCTAAAAGCACAAGAAAACAGCAATCTTTTTCCGTTTACTCTCTAACTTTTCAAACCCAAGTCAAACAAAACTCTTGCAACCGCATGTTTTATCTTCATTCAATCCCCCTGCAGTCTCCACACTCACTGTTTATTTATTTATCTTGTACCCAGGTCTTCATGGCACCGGCCACCTTTCTTCCTTTGGCCACTCTGTATTCCCGAAGCACTGGAAACATTTGCTTTTCTTCTCTGCTCAAGCACCTTATTACTTAAACTCATTCATCAATTACATTTTTTCTCCTTTTACCAGCACATCACACTGTGTCGATTTCTCTAACAACCCTGCACTTTACTTTTACCTATATTTACTTAAAACCACTCCACTACTACCAGCACAGCATTTGCACCACTTTCAAATCGTCAATAAAAACTTTAAAATTTGCCACAATACCATACACAATAAATTCCGTGAATTACTGCAGTTTCTGATTTGAAAAATGGAATTCTTAAAATACCCTAATCAATGAAGTTATACTGCTGGAACTAAATAATACATTATTTTCTGAAGGGCAAACATGAGACTATTATCTTCAACACAATTCCTAGCAGTATCTACCAGTATTCCTACAAAATATCCAACTAACAATTCTTAGCAGTATCTATTCCTACAAAATTTCCAACTAAGTCAATATATCAAGTTACGTATACACACAGATCTCAAGATTCTGAAAGCTTGGAAAACCTGGGATGGAATTCTCAAAGATGCTTATATCAATCAGTTCCATGTCGCAACTTAGGTTTGTTTTTGCAGAAGGAACTAGACACAGGAAGACTCTACACTCCCCAATCCTTGCTCTTCCTGCAAAAGAGATGTGACCTACAACAATTTTCCTCCCAAAACTAAAACTTGTTCCTGTAAGAGGGATTGGAGACATAGGAATCCTCTACACTTTCTTTTCCTTGGCCTGCTTGTAAAAACTAGTCACACTTACGACAGAGAATCGACCATAAATGTACCATATTTGCGAATCACACCTGATACCTAACTCTCCAAACTTACAAATCACTCAATGCAGCTGATACAGTAGGAGTATAACATCTGAATTCATTCAACACTGATAAATGACAGATTAGTGTCTGATTTTTTTTTTTTTGTCAATTATGTTTCAAAAACTGTGCTACTGTAGCTTTCTTTTGCTTTCTAAAATGTGTTACTGTAATTTTGTTTTTGTTTCGTTCTGCTAATTTTTAAAAGCTCCAACAAGTTTGCAATGCGTCGCCCTTGGTTACCTAATGGCAGCTCTCCGTACTGCTCAGCTTCCCTACACTGTCCCTTATCCCTGAGCTCACACTCGATGACCTCGTCCCAGGTCTTTTTCAGCCTACCTCTTGCAACCTACTCCTAACGTTGGCACTTCTCACATTCTGCACTCAATTATCATCCCCCACCATCTCATCTCCAAACCATCTCAATCTACTGGTACCTCTCCTCATCACAACACCAATACACTCAATTCCCATCCTACCTCTCAACTCTCTCATCATAATCCTAACCCCCCAAGCTTCACACTCAAGGACGCACTGCACATCCACCTAATCATTGTCATTTCTGTATGTTTGAGCCTGCGAGTATCCTCTTCCTGTACTGCCCAGGTCTCACTACCATGAAGCAATAAACTCCTATCACATGCGGCATACAAAGATCCCTTTGCACAGAGGGAGAGCCCTTTCTGTGTCAGGAGAGGCAGTGGCTCCCTGAATTTCTTCCAACCATTCCTCACTCTAGCCATAGAGCTAGCTCCAGCCCCACCTCCAGCATATAACATGTCTCCCAAATAACAAAACTCTTCCACACATTCAAGAGACTCACCAGCAAGATCAATTCTTTCACGTCTGACAATCTCCGCAAGCTCTCCTCAACACACCGCACACGTGAAATCAGCATCATCTCGTAGTCTACCTCTAATGCCACTACATCTCTTATGCACCCACTTATCACAAACACTGCACAAGATTGAATTACTTCCCACGCCCTTATGACAAATCGCACATGGCCACTCTTCCTCTTCATTGACAGTACCGGTACCGCCACCAGCCCCAGATACCATCACTTCTGTTTTATCTGCATTCACTCTTAACCCCTCTGTGAGGCAATTCAGAATCCGCAGACATGCCCCGGGAGGCAAAAGTTTCGGGAAATTTGACGTCATATTTTTATGATTTATGTGTTTGGGATGATGGATAATGATGAAATATCAATAAAAATAATAAAATAAATATATTTTACCTACCCATTACTGAAATTACAGCTGATGAAGCTGATGAATGCAGTATGGGTAATCCATGAGGATGCCGCAGAAAGTAAACAAACAACTTTTTTCTATCTGGTGTTTTCACTTATAGCTTTGAACAGAACATTCTTTCCTTATTAGAAAAACTTATTTCTTGCTTCTGTGTACAATTATTTTCAAAACAGAACTTGTTTCCATATTCAAAAAATTGTAATTTCAACTTCTGAACTTTACTTATGCTACCAGTAATTACAACAGAACTTATTTCCTCTCATTCAACAAAACTTTTCTTCTTCTTATAGTTTGAACAGAACATTCTTTTCTTATTAGAAAAACTTATTTCTTGCTTCTGTGTACAATTATTTTCAAAACAGAACTTGTTTCCATATTCAAAAAACTAATTTCAACTTCTGAACTTTTACCTGTGCTTCCACTAATCAGAACAGAACTTATTTCCTCTCATTCAACAAAACTTTTCTTCTTGTTATCCATTACTTCTGTTTGGCTAGAACTTTGCAAGTGTGTGGTAGTCACGCCAACACTCAAAACATAGTGCGACACCACATTCTTTACACCATGTGCTCACTCGGTTGTTCTTCCGCGGCTTTCTCACAGAATGAAGGCAGACATGACATGATCGCTGTCCAGTCTTTCGGGTATGTGTTGAAGGCAGCTTTTGTAGATAGTACCTATTGGCGAATCCCGTTGCTACAAGTCTGTCAGCAGCTAGTTCAGAGTGGAGTCCAGGACGGTCTTTGTTCAGTGTTCCATACTTGGTGAGCAGTTGTCTCACCACTTCCAGAACAAAGTGCCTCAGTGACTTCTTCTTTTGGGTTTCTGCCTTGTACATATGGTAGGCATTCAGCATTGACAAATCAACCATATGAAAAAATAACTTCTTGTACCATTTTACGGTACGTCTGATACACTCCACAGTACCTATTTGGGCATCCGACTTGTCAACAAGTCTCATATTTTTTGTGTAATCAGTTACTATGTCCGGTTTGAGGACTGGTTCTTTTGTTCTATAGTCCACTTTTCCTGATGGAATCAAGTTGCCACGATGGAAGGTGCTCAGCATACAAACCTCCCGTTTATCTGTCCATCTGACACACAGCAAAGGATCACTTCTGTAGAGCTCACAGGTTCCTCGAGCACTACGTCCTCCAAACTTTGGAAGATATTTCCTGTTCTTCCGGACTGTCCCACAACTACCAGTGTTATGATCATGAAGGAAACTACACAGGGATGGGGAAGTATACCAATTATCAGTATACAAAACATGTCCCTTGTTCAGAAATGGTGCCATCAATTTTTTTACCACAGAGCCAGAAAATCCTAGGGGATCTCTTGCAGGTACATCAATATCAGTGCCAGTGTACACTATAATGTCTAACACTATGCCAGTTAGGCAGTCACAAATAACAAAAATTTTTATTCCAAATCTGTGTCTTTTGGAGGGAATGTATTGCTTGAATATAAGTCTGCCACGGAACAGAATGAGACTTTCATCAATAACAAGTTTCTGATAGGGTGCAAAGAAGGAGCGAATACGCTCCCTTATCTTTTCAATTACTGGACGAACCTTCCAAAGGCGGTCATCAGTACTGGGATGGTTGTTGTCTGTGAAATGAATAAATCGCATGAGTAGCTGGTACCTGTCCCTGGGCATGTACTTGGGAAATATTGGGGTATGAATCAGTGGATCTCGGTTCCAGTAGTCACGAACATTTTGCTTCTTTACTTGTGGCATCAGAAGAGTGAGTGCAAGAAATGTGTACATTTCAGGTACACTGGTATCATACCAACGTTTCATTTTATTGTGTGGAGAAAAAGGATGTTTGTCCTTCATGAACTGATAATATCTATTGGTTTCTTGTACCAAATAATCAAGAATTTCACCATCAAAAAACAGGAGAAAATACTCCATTTCAGAACTGTTTTTGTCTACTCCAGCAGCCCTTGTCACTCCACTGTGAGTTGCATCAAATCTATAGCAATTTGGTATGAATCTATCACCATTTGCCCAGATAAACCCAGATCCACCAGCACTACCAATACCACCAGGCCTACGGGGAGGGTCACACACCCTGGGATCATCATCATCATCATCACTTAGGTCTGAATCATCATCACTCTCGTCACTCACGGGAATAAATCCATCACTGTCACTGTCTGCCATCCCCTCACTGTCACTACCACTCTCGTGTGCCATCCCCTCACTGTCACTACCACTCTCCTGGTCATCACTATCGTACTCCAAACCTGGCGATAACTTACGTTTCACGCCAGCACTACTCACTGATACCCCTGAGGTTGACGGAGTTTGTGTATCACTGTCGGAAAATCCTTCAAAATCGGTGATGTCATGCACTTCCCTCTCTTCATCAAGTCTACTAGTCACTTCAGAGTTCTGCAAATTGCTGTCCGGTTCTGCCATCTCATCTGAAGACTGTGCTGAGGGCGAAAAGTGAAGACTTCCCTCTAACTCCACGCTATGCACAATCGCGCTGCCTAACCTCCGCGCGTTGCAGACGTGAAAAAAAAATCGGTCACATGTACTGTTATTACAGCATATTTTTGAAGGATTTTAGGCATATATTTGTTTGTAGAAAATTATCTTATGATTTATGAGTCATTTTTAGGTAATTATTTGAGCATAAAATGCGAAAATAAAAAAAAAATCCACCCTAAAACCCGGTACATTTGTACCAGCAGGTTTGTTTACATATGACGTCAGAGCCCAGACCCCTCTGAGTGCAACGTGGAAGGTGGGGGGGTATCAAACGATGCCACCCGTTGCCTGAGGCTCTTTTACTCAAAAGTCCCGACCCGGAATCCATCAAGAGAACCCGTCTTAAGACCCGACCCGGACTTAAAGGGTTAAGCCCCTGTGCACCGTACCTTCTTTCCACTTCCTAAATCTTTCCTCTGCCTCTCTTTCATTCTCTGCATCAAACACCAAATCACTGGCATACATCTCCCACGGGAGTCCATTTCTGAAGGCATGTGAGAGGGCTTCTAGTACCATGATAAACAAGGGGCTCAAGGCTGACCCCTGATGCACACCAACATTCACAGAAAACTCATTACTCAAATCTCCATTCACTCTTACCTGGGTGTTAGCACCCACATACATAACCATATCCACCCTAACCAGCCACTCTTCCAAGCCAAGCTTTCTCATTGTCCACTTCACCACCTCCCTAGGGACTGTCAAAGGCCTTTTCCAAATCAAAAAAACAAAATAAAGATCCCTTCTCCTACCATTATATTTTTCCTGAAGCCATCAAACAATGAATGACACAGTGGTCCCTTTGCCTGGCATAAACCCAAACTGCATCTCATCAATATTCTGGTTCTATTTCTAATACATTCTAATTCATCAATATTGCTTTCTAAAATGTGCAACTGTTGTTTTGTTTTGCTTCCCAAAATGTGCTACTGTTGTTTTGTTTTGTTTTCTAAAATGTGCTACCGTTGTTTTGTTTTGCTTTCTAAACCCCTCGTGCACCGTAAGTTTTCTGTGTGACATGATCAGAGAAAATGACACAAGGGCAGGCTGGACTCGCGCACAAATGAAAACCTTCCCATGTATTTTATTTGCCCCAGAAACTAGTTATAATGGTAAAAACTGTATACCATCACCTTCCCTGATGTTTAGACAATACGATAAGCTAATAAAAACACACAAAATTGATGAGTAAAAGTACTGTGAAAGTACCAAAATGAGGTGAGAATACTGTTGTTCAACAGTGAAAATAACTGTCCTACACTCTAGCACCAAATTCTGCCTGCAAAATGCATGAGCTAAGCATATGTCTCGATGCAGAATTTCATGAGCTTTCACGTGATGTTGTTGGAATTCTGATACGACCAACAGTTTTCAGGTAATCCGCAAAAAATCGTGTGTGCTCCCCCTTCCCCCCCCCCAGTGCCGAAAACCTAGAGAATGCCAACTATTTGAGAGTGTTGGCTTGGAAATAGAAACCCTCTCCTATGATGCAACAAATACTGATGCAATTCATGCTAAAACATAATTTATGGTGAATATTTTTGTCCAGAATTGCCTAATTGGCATCAATTCAGATCAACACTGACAAGTGCGTCATCAGTTCCTCTTCAGACTAACACCATTTTGAATCATTTTGAGTCATCGTGCACAAAGGGGCTAAAATGTACCACTGTTGTTCTGTTATGCTTTCTAAAATGTACTACTGCTGTTTTGCTTTCTAATCTGTACTTCTGTAGTTTTAACACTGCACGTCTTGTAAGGAAGTTTATGGAGCTTTCTGAATATATATATATATATATATATATATATATATATAAAAGTTGCACTTTTCCATCACTCCACCATTTCAGTAAAGTCCTAAATATGGTCTACATGGTATTTTAAGAAACACTGCTTCATCAACGAAGAAACCCCTACAATCCTGCATCAATTTACATTTTATTCTTAGCTCCTCCAGAAAACTGCATTCAACTTCAAAGACACTTTTCACGTGAGTGGACTTGCCACATAGATTAGGTAGCACAAAGGAGGAGGCTGGCACCACCTGCGTGCATATTTTCATAAACGCTTTATTTTCCACAGAAGGAGCTACATGCAGCAAAAATATTTGTTACTGCAATAATTAACAGCTCAAAGGCTATGGGTACAGAAACTTGCAGGCTCCTCTGGCCAGCCACAGGACCATTTTCTCAGTTTCTATAATCGATTACTTTTTCTTACAGATGTGAAAAGAATCATCTGTTGCACCTGGCAATGTGTTTTCTAGCTTCCCAAACCCATCCTGTGATTCGCTTTGATTCCCGGAAAATATAAAATTCAGAATATTCACTGTGCATGTGCCATTAACGTGTAAACATAAGAGAGAAAACATCTAAGAAACAGTGACCCTCAGAGTGCTTGGGATGGTACAGTAGGGTCATGCAGACATACCAGTGACCTTCATTCCCCTCTCACAATTGTTCACAGTTTTCTATAGCTTGCAATAATTCGACATCACCGGCACAAAGTAAAGCGTTGCTCAACACCAGTGGCCGCTGAGGGGTTAAAAGTGAGATGCACAGACAGATAAGCCTATAAGCACAATCAAAAGCAGGTGACTAGCTGTGTTACATTACACAGCACAAAGCAGAGAAGCTGACACTGACTGCAGGCATATTTACATAAACATTTTAATATTTTCCACAGAAGGAACTACAGGCACTAAGTGCTCTTATGTGACTCACTGACCACCCTCTGTCAAATCTCCTGATTATTTCCTACTTCTCATGGGACGGGACATTCCTCAAGCACTCAGTACGAGGGGGAGTCATCATCACACATGCCAGCACAATGGCAAGCAACATAAGCTCTGGCGCAGCAACAAAGGCCACAAACCCCATGATGAACTTAATGTGCACAAACACCAGACGATTTACTTTCGATGAAAAAGGTGGAGCGGGCGGTGTCTTTTGTTTTAGCAGGCATCATCAGTGGCGTGTGGGCAGCAGAAGCGTTTCAGGAAGTAGTGGAAGGTTTTTAAAAATTTAGTTTCCAAGAGTGTTGTCAGTTAATGCTGTGAACAACAATTACTGTTTTAATTCAGCCAGGTTTTATGGACTGTTGAATAATGACATTTACCAGGTACTGTAGTGTCAGACAGACACTAAACATGTCTTATCAGGGCTCTTGCGAACTGCCAATGGTTGCGAGCCATTTGGCTCCTAAGGTTTTAGATTTATGAGCCAAATAAATTTTTAGTAACCAAAATGACTACGAGGCAAAATATTTTACGAGCAATAAATATGTTTATTTATTTATACATTATGATGATTAGATTCATAAAATGAGGTTTTAAACATTCACAGTGGCGACAAGGAAAGTCTTAATAATCGATCACAACGTGCTTTCTTGTTCGTTTAAGTGAGATTTACTTATTTTGTAGTTTACTGGGTTTTGAAGTGGATGTATTGTCTCCTCACTAACAGGCGACTTGCATGTAAAATCAGTTCACCGAAGGGAAAAAATACTCTCATTTGCGAGCTGTGGATCGCCAAACAAGAGCCCTGCTTATGTGGCACAAGTAATATTATAAATGCATTACAGTTGAGTAAAATACTGTAAATTTATGGTATACAGACTGGTGACACAGTAACAGAGAGGCAACATACCTAGAACAGTAAAGCATAAGCAGTAATTCAGAACATAGGCCAGGAAGCTCAGTTCTAAGCCCCAGTAGTCCATTTATTGCACAAAAAAATACAGCTAATGCACAGTAGCCTACTTCTCAAATAACATCACCTGACCACTATTACACATCATCGCATCCTTACTGTGGTATGCTAAGGGCATCAATGGTGTCTCTTTAAAATATCCTTACTGAATCTGACAAATGTACAGTACCTTCAGATTTTATTTTTTTTTTTTTTTACCTAACTCTCCAACTTGGTGGAGGTGTGTTAAATTTGCACATACAATATTAAACACCTGGCTATAAAAACAAATTGTAACAATGAAATTATTAAAATGGCTAAATGTTAATGAGAATTGTTTCAGCCAGGTTCCTACACTACACAGCACACAGCCGACTGCTCAATATCGACCAAATGGTACGGTAGCCCTTTTGAAGTGATCCACACTCATTAAAGTTGCTTTAGTGTGAGAGCGTGTTAATGAAATGTGTATTCATGTCAGGAATTATTGCAGCATATTCAGAGGGAGTCACTGACCGGAACTCCCAATTTTTTTTTTTTTTTTTTTTTTTTGTCACACTGGCAATGGCTTCCTGGCCTTATTGATGGCATGTTACTGCTTAATCAGCTGCAGAATATCTCAATGTTTATTGCTAATAAGGTTGAAAAATTTCATTATTTATTGTCAAAGAGGATGGGGGAAAAAAAAAAAAAAAAAAACAGCAGAATATAACAGAGAAGTGGAGGAGCAATTGGGTAAGTATGATTTGGAGCAGATGGGGGAGGTGGAAGGTGTGTGCATAATGGTGTATGCAGAATACACCAGCCACAGAAGACATCTGGGCAGAATTGTTAGGTGGTGTGTGGGATGAAAAGAAGATGTAAGGGGGCGCATGGGACAACATGGTGGAATGAAGAGGTGAAACAAGCTATGGTACAAAAGAAGAAAGCATTGAGTGGATGGGAAGCAGGGGCATGGAGGACGTTGAGAGATGGAAGAGAGAGTTATATTTAAGAGGAAGAGAGAGGTTAAAAGATTGGTGGGAGAGCGTAAGAAAAGAGTGGATGAGGAATTTGGAAGGAATTTGAGTGTAAAATGGAGGGAATGTAAGAAAATGTTCTGGAAGGAGGTAAAGAAAGTTAGGGCGATAGAGATGTTAGGAGAGGAGTGAAAGTTAAAAATGGCAGATTGATGGTGGAGAAGGGAGAAAAAGTGAGCAGATGGAGAGAACACCTTATGGAACAGTTAAACAAAAATAATGTGAGTATAAATGGCTGGCAAATGGCTATGAGGAGGGAGATGGGAAGGGAAAAGAGATCAGTATGATGGCAGTAGTAGAAGCAATGAAGAAAGTCAGAATGTGAAAAGCCCCAGAAACTGAAGGAATGTGTGGTGAAAAAAGCATGGAGGGAAAGATAGTAGTAGAATTGATTTGGAAGATGCGCAGACTGGCCCGGGAGGATGGTAGAGTCCTGGAGGACTGGAAGTCAGATATAATTATTTTATTCCCCAGTACAAAGGAAAAGGGGAAAAAGAAGTGTGTGGTAATCATAGGGGCATTTGTCTGCTTAGTATAACAGGAAAAGTATATGGTAGGATACTTACTGACAGAGTCAGGGAAGAGCAGAGGATTAGTTGGAGAAAACAGGGAAGTTTGAGGTCGGGATGAGGTCCTTAGGTCTTTAGTGGAAAGGTTTCAAGAGGAAAAAAAGAAGTTGTATGCAGCCTTCATGGATTTGGAGAAAGCATATGACAGCGTTGACAGACAAGGAACGTGGAAAATATGCTGGAGCGGTCCCAAAGGGAGAGGGCTGCATTTGGATACTTCCTGTACTGTTGTTTGAAAATACTGTGTTGTTGTGAAGATGAAGGGGAACTGCAAGACTTGGTGAATGAGTCTGGGAGTGTGTCAGAAATGGAATCTAGAGGTGTATGTAGGGAAAAGTAATGTCATGGTTTTCGAGAGAATGGGTCACTGCATGTACAGTGAGGTTGGATGATAAGGATATGGAAAATGTGAGTGCAAAGTACCTGGGTAGCATAATGTGAAAGGATGGGAGTTTGGAAGATGAGGTGCTTGAATGGGTGCAACAAGCATGAAAGGTTGCCAGATCTTTGAAAGCGGTGATAAGAAATACGGAAGTGAGCATGGAAGTGAAAATGTTGCTGCATGAGAGTAGTACTATGATACCAACTCTAACGTATGGAAATGAAGCTCGGACCTTGTTGAAAGGACACAATTCAAGAGTGAGAGCAGTGGAAATGAGCTATCTGAGAGAAGCATGTGGAGTTACATGGAGAGACACACTGACAAATAAGGAAGTAATGGTGCACTGTGGTGTGGATGTGCATGTGATAAAAAGTGTTAGGGGAAATACACTGAAGTGGTTTAGCCATGTGGAGAGAATGGAGAGCTAGAGACTAATGAAGAGTGTATGAGTGAGGTGGGGGGGTAGAGGGAGGGGGAGGCCAAGGATGAGATGGAGGGATGGAGTGGAGAGGTATACGAAAGAGGGGAGTGTGAGCTGGGGGAAGGGCAGTGAAACAGGGCGACATGGAGGCGATTTGTTTGTGGCCACCCCCTACAGGACTGAGGCGTTTGGCAATAGTTTGAGAGACAGAATGACTGAAACAGAAAATGTCATGCAGAATACAGCAGGCAATGGTCTTTACTGAATAACATCTATCCAAAAATAAATATTCAGTTACACTGGTTAACACTACATTACTCCACATAAAGTGCAAAACCTACAGGTGCAGTAATTAAGTTAATAAATACCCTAAATATCAAAACTAATAAGTAAATGGCATGGTATTGGGTAAGTGTTCTGAATTATACAGTACTTATACCATATATTAATATGCATTACATACTCACACGTTAAAGAAATATTTGCAGTTTTGTGTTATACAAGGAATCTTCTCTATCCTAAGATCCATCTTGGCCTTAATCCTTTCAGAATTATGTCTTATTTCTGTTCATTCTTGTTATCATTACAGGATTTTAATCACCTTATGACAGACCTCTCATTTAATCCTTCAACTACCCACAATGCCACTCTCAACACATTTTCCATATGCACTTCTCACCCTTACATTAAAGTAAAATATACTGCACACAGTATCTTTGTAATTTCACACATTTTCTACAATTCCAGAGCATAATTCATTTGACACCGTGACTGACAATGTAACCCACCTTACTACAGTACACCTTCTACTTAACATGCCCTGATAGACTAGATATCGGATTTAATGAACACCAGGAAGCTACAAAGCTTCATTGGCTATAATGAACAATGTCTGTTCAATGGGCCACAGTGGGTAGCTATACATGTTTTCTACCCTTTTTCTCCAACCTGGTCTGAAATTGCTCTCTCCCCATTGTGAATGCCGAGTTGTAATAACAGAACTATGGTACAGTATAGTCCTGAACAAATGCACTAACAATGATGTGAAATAAACTGAAAAGGGAGAAATTGTGGGCCAAGTTAGTGTAAAATGGCAATAGTTTTCAGTTTTAGTGCTAGAATATGCTACTGTATTTACCGGTATTTATTTTCAAACCAGTGCTTGAAATCCCACCTCAGGGGGAAATCATCAGATATAAAAGATCATCAGCTTTATCAGATCAGGCTTCCCTCCAATTGACCCACTACAGGGAAAGTCTACTGTTACAATTTAATCTTAGTTCTTGTAGCTCCTTCTGTGGAAAATAATAAAATTTTACATAAATGTGCACACACGCGATGCCAGGCTATCTCCTTTGTGCTACATAGCTTACAAAGCTACTTGCCTGCTTTCGGTTCTATTCATGTCGACAGCTATATGCATCTCTCTCTTCCCTTTAGTAAACAGCCTGCAGCTTCTGTGGGA
Organism: Coenobita brevimanus; assembly: GCF_032717465.1. NCBI lineage: Eukaryota > Metazoa > Arthropoda > Malacostraca > Decapoda > Coenobitidae > Coenobita > Coenobita brevimanus. Next base: position 37,914,194 of record NC_137015.1, read on the forward strand.
AATGATAAACTGACTGCGTAAACTTCGCATGCAGGTAGTGCCAGTGTGTCTTCTCTGCGTTATGAATGTTGTTAGTTGCCTGCTTTCAGCTCTGCTCATTTACAGCTATGCATTGCACTCTCATTTTTAACAGACAATAAATACTGTACTGTATTACAGTTTAGCAATCCCAATGCAAGAGAGCAATTTCAGGCCTGGTTATAATGAAAAGGGTGGAAAACATATGTACTGTGACCCAATGCACCCCATTTAACAGATATTATTCATTACAGTCGATGAATGTTCAGTGGCTTTTGTGGTGTCCGTTACATTTGACATCCGCTATACCGGGGTCCATTATAGCAAGGGCCTACGGTAATCTGAGTTAAGTTCATGGGGCATAAGTTCCACATTTTAGTAACATTCTGTAAAAGCTTGGGCATGGACCAGTCCTTCTTCTTCTTTTTTTCCAGGGTATTTAGTTAAATACTGTACTTCGAAGGAAATGTGAACCCTAATGAAAGCCTTCATAGTCATATTCAGGAACTGTATCCTAAAGTGAAAAGTCTCAGCAGATGTGTTCCTCACTTTTCCATGGCACAGGCAACACTGATTTACAACAATTGCTATGAGGAGGGGAATATATCAAAGGCCCTGAGAAAAACAAGCTCTTCAGATACTACTGAGACCCTAAAGGAATGGGGCAAGGTCAGGGAGAGAGAAATGTAACCATTTCAAAGCAAACAGAGAAGACAGGGAAGTTGTCAGACCCAGGCTATGCACTTGATGCACACTAAATGTTAACCTGGCTAGATGAATATAGAATGCAGTATACAGGCATACCCCACTAAACGATCAACCACTATACGATACCCCGCCATAGTAATGTAAAAAAAAAAAATTAACACCCTCCCGGCCCAATAGTGGCCAGGTCCTTGGTTATCCGTGTCTATTTCCGATGGTTTCACTTTTAACCGATTTTGATGAGAATTTAAACTTAAACTTTGTGTTTAGGTAGATTTATTAAGTTTTTTGACTTACATTAATGTGCATTAGTCATAGGCAGGAAGAACAATGTCAGATTAATGTGTTTCATTGTTGGAATGAACACTGTCATTTTTTAGTACAGTTTACTAAGTTTTATTTTTTCCACTTATTTTTTATAATTTTCAGTTATCATTTACGGTTTAGGTGAGTTATAAACTGCTTTTAGACCTAGTTTAGCTTGTTTTAAAGCTATTTGGGGGTTTAGCTGAACTAGAAACTTATTCTTGGACTCATCTGGGTGGGTTTTGGACTTGGTTGGAGGGGGATCCCAAGGCTCTCCAATGCATCGCTACACTTTCTATGTTATAACGTCCCCAATTAATGATACCCCGGCTCAACGATGGATTTTCCCAAACGCATCCCATTGTTATAAAAAGGATGGCCTGTATATGAAGATTAGGCCAGCAGTGTTTGCCCTCACATGATGATGATCAATTACTGTGGTCCACTGCTGGCAAAAAAATAAAAATCCTAGTCTACGGAGCAGCTAACACTTCAAATAATGCCCCAGTAACATGGCTTTCTACCCTGAATAAGACCACTAATCCTGCAGGATGCCTTATACATTCTTATATGTCAACTACTGAGCAGTATGTGCACATACAGTACCTACAATCAAAATATTATCACTACACACCTCAGGCAAAACAATCCGACACAAATAAAGATGGATACCGCAAAAATCCCAGATGACTGTACTTCAATATTAAATATCTGTAGTTGGTTTCATGAAGACGTCGTATAAATTGCCTACTCGACATTTCCTAGTCAGTGGTATCATAAGCATCACTAGCTATAATAATCATTTATGATATCAGCAGACCCCTACTGAGCAATACTTCTTAGATCCATGATGCAAGGAAGTAATGCATTGGAAAAAATCAAATACACTTTGCTCATTTTCTCAAACCTAAGGTTTTCAAACATTAAGTTCTTTGGTCCCTATTTGTTAAATCAGTTTCAATAATGTTCATTTCATTTTAAAGCTCCTGATATAGTCCACAAATGGTGAATAGCCAATAAAGTACGGTCCAGTATTTATCAGTTTCATTGTTTTTGCTTTCAAAAAGCTTAAAAGTTACAATTTTGACACACACACAAAAAAAACTGGACTACAGGTGGGGTCCTGTTATATAAGCATCCACTATACGAGAAACAGATGATACAAGTACTGTATAGATAACTTTGGCCCAAATTTGGTGATACGAACAAGGTCAGTTAACCTAACCCTATTTTTCAAGTTATGTGCTCTGTGGGTGACATAGCAACTTGGAGGCGTTTTGTCTGCAGCCACCTTTTGCGGGATTTGGGCGTTGGGTTATAGATAGACAGATGTGCTCTGTCATATGAGTTTTGCAATCCTTCTTCCTTTTTTAAAGTCCAATATGTGAGTATCCGCTATCCTAGTAGTCCTCCATTAACACATACCGCTCGTATAACAAGACCCATCTGTATTATGAATATTCAGCAAGCTTAATCGATACACCAATACAATTTTGCCATTCAATGTTTGTTCATATAATGTCTCCATTTCATCATATAGATTTAAACAATACCTGTATAATCTCATGACATTCAGTAGGTTATAAAAATAATAAAAACATGTCCATTAAAGTGTCACATCAAATGTGCAAATTGGTCTATTCTTCGAACAAGTACACATTAGTTTTTTTATATAAGTTAAAGTTTTATAAAGAGCATTTCATTTTATGATTATGGAATCTGGCAAAAGATAGATGGATAGATTTCATTTTATGAGACCATCTCCCTTGTTTCCAAATTGTTCCCTTAAAGGTGCAAACCTACTTTAACCAAATACTCCTAAATCAACCCTAATTTCTTGTTTTATGACATTTTACTTTCATACAGTCACTGATTCTTGGTATCTGGGGCTGGGAAAATGGAACTGAAATATCACTTCAATCTGATACAAGGCCAGTTCCAAAAGAAACCAAACTTTTTTGATAGTGCACCAACTAACTGGCACTGCATGACAGCAATGGCAGCTTTTGTCTAACACTGGCGCATCATGCCACATCACTTAATCATTGAGGTAAACACACTTGGGTGAACGTGTGATTAGTGCACTTGCAGAAATTTCTTCTCTCTCTCCTATCATCTGAAACCAATGACCTTTCAGGGTGGATTTCAATTTTGTGAAAAAAAAGTCTGCAAGGTCCAAATCTGGAGCAGGGTGACTGAGGGACAACAGCCGTCTCGTGCTTTACACACACACACACACACACACACAGAAGTCACGGATAAGGAGAAATGCATTGTCATGATATAACATCCAGATTCTGACTGTCCATGCAACAGGCCTCTTCCTTTGTACTGCTCTCTCCCAGATGCCCAAAGGGCATTTTTTGGACAGTTTTCATCAACATTCGAACAATCAAACAACTCCTGAATCACTGCGACACAGTTCTCTTTTCGCTCATCCGTCACCAGACGCAGCACGAATTTTGCAGCAACACGATGCATTTTCAGTTTTTTTATTAAAATTGCGTGGCAGGAACTTTTACAGACACCTACCGGTACTTCTTTGGAAACTTCACAGTCAGGTGACAATTTATTTTCATGGATCACAGCATGCATTTCCTTCAGGTGATCATTGTCTCTTGATGCGGAAGGCCATCCAGATTTGGGATCATCTTTGGTGCATGTTCTTCCTGATCTGACCCATTATGACATTCTGAATGGCTCAAACAATCCTCTCCACAAGCTTGTTGCAACATATGAAAAGTCTCCGTAAAAGTTTTTCCCAATCTGAAACACAACTTCACGAAAACGTGTTGCCCTTCGAGATCCTTCATTGTTCAACTTGCACCTAATCACCAAGTGCAATAATCACATGTTCACTCAAGCACACGTAACTCGATTACTAAGTGTCAGACTAAAGCTCAAAGTCACCGCTACGTAGCATTCCCAACGGGATCACGTTTTGCCAGCTAGTTGGTGCGCTATCTAAAATGTTCGGTTTCATTTTGGGCAGACCTCGTGATAGCAGCACTGCTCTAGAAATTTAATACTGAAATTTCTGTTAAAATGTTACATGCGCAAATATTCTGGAATGGATGCCATGCCAAAAAATTTCATTTATATTTGTCCATCACATCCTATACACTGCTAGGTTTAGAAATGGTTAGGTTAGGATTAATACCGCCGAACCTATCATTACCTACCGGAGATAGAACCTAACTTGCTGGTACAGATCACACTACAGTTCTTCACCATGCTGAAAAATAGTATCATATGCCACTCAAATTCTTCGCCATTCATTTTAATAAATATACTTGGCATAAACCGTCACCTGTGAACATACATCGACAAGATAAAATTCAGCACAATGTGAGATACATTACGGTAAACTGGCAAAATTAATTCTCAAATCCTGTGGTTTTCGAGGTTAGGTTAAGTTTGGGTTGTTTAATATCACTTGAGAGGTTCGGGGGAGGATCCCCTCCCAGTTAGGGAAAAGTTTGTTATAGCAAGTCGGGTTATTTTTGTTTTACAGATCTCAATCGATTTGGATTTTATTCCGTATCTGACTTAAGGTGACACAATTCGATATACTGTATTTTAAGTATTACTTTTCAAGTTGCCAGTACAGTACGCGGTTCAGGGACATTACCACCATAAACGAATAGTATGATACCTAACTCTAAGTTAAGCATTCCGCTGCAGCTGGTTAGGTTAGGATAGGTTTGGTCCAGAAAAATATACTGCACAACCTGAGGGGGTGTATTGGCAACTTGTAAAAATTTACTGTATTTTATTCCGTATCTCACTTCACATCCTTGTAGGGGTTGGCGTCATTGGTGACAAAATTCTCAAAACATCGATTGAACGTTAAAACTTGTTAATCAATCTAAAAACAAAAAAGATGGGAGGAACAAAGAAATAAAATTCCAGTAGATGCTATTGCCACAATTGCCACTCACAGGATGCAGCGTCTGGTAAACAATTGGATACAAAGCAACAAATGGGCAGGATACAGCGTCTGGAAAGAAACAAATGGTTACAAAGACATACCTCTGACTCACCTGAACATAGAAGGGAGGCTCTTGAAGGAAGACGTTATCTCCTCCGTCGCCTCTGATGCCCAACGGCGCCGTTTCAAATTTCTTCCTGGTTCTGTATTCCTTTCCATCGTTAGTCACTAAAGCACAGACACCGTCCAAATATACGATACAACACTTTACAAGGATATACTCCCAACTCTTACGCCACGTGAAGGAATGCCACCTGCTGATTGGTTACAGCGGTGACCAGCCTCCGTAATCAACATCATCCGATCGCGTGTCACACATGGAATGTTCTAGAACATCTCATTCTTACCGATAAACACAGAAGTGTCATTTTCTCAACTTTCACAAGAAATAATAATTTGAAAAATATGTAAAGTCTCCTATAAGTTAAAAAAACAACAATGTGTTGCTAAATATAGTATAATGTAAAACTATTAACGGTAATTTTTCACCTGACTTTCATAATTTCGACATTAAATTTGCCAAGGTTCATTATATATGGTTAATAATTATCTATGGCTAACAACCAGCAAAATTAACTCCTCCGAACTGGTGGAAACTGTGGCGAAGTTACAGAATTCCGTCGATCTGATAGACATTCGAGTTAAGCTGAAGTTTGTTTGAAGGGTTCCAGACTGTTCGGCAAGGGGGACACGTTGCCACTCGCCCATATCTCACAAAATCCAACTTACCGCTCTACGAAATCATACCTTACCCAAACACAACCATATCTAATAAAACTAATTCCACTTTTAATCCCTATAATAACAGTACGTATTTGTGATCCTATTCTTCACTAGACAATTTTATTCAGTTTAGGAAGAATTTTAAAGCTGGAAGGATTGCATCACGTTTACTAATCCATTCACTACTTGGGTGATCTTATGCTGAATAAAATCGCTTGGTTTTAGCAATATGCTAAAAATTAACGTGATGTCTTACGGAGTTACTGTAATGGAGCTGAAATGTCTGAGGTGGCGATTCATAAAAGCTGAATAAAATGAGATTGGATTACACCCACCATTGCATCACATCGCATCACCCTGTAACTAGTCATTCTCTCTCTCTCTCTCTCTCTCTCTCTCAGCTAATCTTTTCCACGGCACTTCTTTGAGAGGCACCACAATATAGTGTTAATCTTTTGTTTTATGAATAGACATAGATATATATATACAGTATATATAGATAGATACAATTTTGGGCCAATTTAAAATAAAGAGGGTTTATCTGATCCAAAACAAACATGTTACTTAGTGGAGCGAAAAACCGGCCTACGTGGTGACATTTGAAAAGCAATTGAACAAATAATTAGTTTCCAATCTCGCCCAATTTACCATGTTCACGCCCCATGAGAATTAACTCCAAACACACAAATTAACCAGGTTTTTGATTATGCATAAACATTGTGTATTTCGGCAATTTCTTTTTTGTTTTTATTTCTTCACGCTGCCAAGGTAGTGAAATCCAAAGCAAAACTGATGATGATGATGATGATTTAATTTGTGGGACTGGGATTTTATGTTGTCTGTCTTCGGGGTGTATGGTGACAATTTCTCTCTCTCTCTCTCTCTCTCTCACCTTTCCTTACCCACCACCCCTGGCCTCTCGCTCTCTCTCTCTCTAACCTTTGCCTCTCACCCACCCTTTGTCTTTCTCTCTCTCTCTCTCCCTCTCTCTAACCTTTGCCTCCCACAACTTGTCCTTCTCTCTCTCTCTCTCTCTCTCTCTCTCTAACCTTTGCCTCCTACCTTTGCCCTTCTCTCCTAACCTTCTCTCTCTCACATGCCCTTTCCTTCCATCTCTTTAACACACCTCCATAAGAACTACCCTTTATCTTTAATATCTTTTTTTTTTCTCTATCCCTTTTCGTCAACATTATATCTTATCTTCTCTGACGTAACCTCTTCAGCCCGACGACGCACTATTTAATCTTGCTTCTTCTAGACGATTTTCTTTTACTTAAGACAAATATTTAAGTGTAAAGGGGTTGTTTTTTTCTTCTTGATGTTATTTTTGTTGCTGTAACTGCTATTGTTGTTTTATTATTATTTTTTATGTTGTTATTCATCCTCCCTTCCTTCTTACAGATCTTTCTCTCTACCTGCCTACTTATCCTCCTACCTACCTGCCTACCAATCCTCCTACCTACCTGCCTACCTATGCTCCTACCTACCTACCTGCCTCCCAATCTTCCCACCTACCTGCCTACCAATCCTCCTACCTACCTGCCTACCAATCCTCCCACCTACCTGTCTACCAATCCTCCTACCTACCTCAATCCTCCTACCTACCTGCCTACCAATCTACCTACCTACCTGCCTACCTATCCTCCTACCTACCTGCCTACCAATCCTCCTACCTACCTGCCTACCAATCCTCCTACCTACCTGCCTACCAATCCTCCTACCAACTAACTTGTCCTTCACCTATTAAACATGTTAACCTATCTACTATTCCCTTCATATTAACTTACTATCTACTGACCTACCTGCCTACCTACCCACCTACCTACTTACCTGCCTACCTACCCACCTACCTACTTACCTGCCTACCTACCCACCTACCTACTTACCTACCTACCTACCCATCTACCTACTACTTATTGACGTACCTGCCCACCTACTTACGTCCCTATCTACCCACCTACCTACTGACTTACCCACCTGCCTACCTACCTCCCTTAGGCCTACTAACCAACCAATTTATCGGCTATATATCTATCGTGACTACGTTGCGTGTCAATCGTTACGGGAGGCTAGGTCACCGGCGGAAAATCATACTATTATTATTATTATTATTATTATTACTGTGGTTATTATTATTTTGATGTATTTATTTTTTGTTCAAGCTGTTATCATTATTAGTTATTAAAAGTCTATGGTCGTCTCTCTCTCTCTCTCTCTCTCTATCAATCTATCTATCACAAATGCACATGCAATCCAAGTTATACAATATGCGTGTGTGTGTGTGTGTGTGTGTGTGTGTGTGTGTGAGAGAGAGAGAAAGAGAAAGAGAGAGGACTCTGTGTGTGGCTGTGTGGGCAATATGAGTGTGTGCGAGTGATGTATGTGTGAGCATAAGTGTGTGTGTGTGTGTGTGTGTGTGTGTGTGTGTGTGTGTGTGTGTGTGTGAGATAAACGTGTGAGTGTGTGCATGCCGACCATTTCTCACACGGCAGCTGTCTCATAAGTAACAGGCTTTAGAACCACGTACAATCACCTCCTTCGCGTGGTGGAATGGTGGTTGGAGAGACCCGGTTGGAGGGACGGCCGGACAGAGGTTAAATCCCCAAGAGGTGAGTGAAGGTATCTGGATCCTGTCATGCCACCAGAAGTAGCCTGGTCATCTACCCTTACCTGGCTACCCTAGCCTTGCCTCGGGACCCTAAGCTTCAAAGGGAGTAAAATGGGACTGTGTATTATTGTTCATAATAATATTGTTCAACCACCTATTACGGAAATTATATATACCGATTATACAACCGTCAGTGACTGTTAAACCAGCAATTATTAACATTATATATTCCGACTTTACATTGTGCAAATCTTATGACATACTATCCTAATTAATTATGCGATTACCTTAACTGATAACTAATTTTGTGATTATATACAAAAATTGTTACCATTAAATTACATACAGTACTATTACTACTACACAGCAGCAGCAGCAACAGCAGCAGCTGTACCAATAGTAGTAGTAGTAGTAGTATACGGTAATAACAATAACAAAACCACAACAAAATGTAGAAAGCACGCAGAGAGCGCAAACCTCCGCCAATGCCATTTAAAAGGATCCGGATCCGGATTTTCATCAATTCTTTCTTGGTCCATGGCCCACCTTTCCACAAAATTTCATTGACATTCATTAAGAACTTTTGGAGATACTGTGCGGGATACTCTGGATCAGCCTCAAAATTTAATAATTTCTTCCTCGGCTCATGGCCCAAGCTTCCCTACATATCATCAAAACCTATTCATAACTTTTTGAGTAATCCCGCTAACAGACTGACAGACAAACTCAAACAAACAAAGGTGGCAAAAACATAACCTCCTTGGCGGAGATAACTAGAAAGGATGGTCATGGCAAACACTGACGTCACGCCTGAATTAAGACCTTACTCAGTGACCTTGACCTCTAACCACCAAAATAAACCACTCCTAATCCCCTGAAACAACATATCTACCCAAATCTGAGAAAAGGAAGCGCCCTGACCTGACCTTTGACCTTCACTGACCTCCAAAATCGGATCACTTCTCCTCAGACCCACACACAACGTTTGACCCAAGTTCGATCCAATTTTGTTAACATACATAAATACATACATATCGATACATACTGTACATACAGAAACAGAGTCGATCACACACACACACACACACACACACACACACACACACACACAATGAAAAACCCTTTACATAACCAGTGACCTCTACATCAACAACAACAGTGATGTCAACCATCATCACCACACCTAAGACCTCACGCGTCACCACACACATGCGACAAGACAGACAATATAAATAACAACAACACATAACACAATACCACAACACATATAACACCACAACACCACAACACATATAACAACACAACACAACACAACACAAAATTATAGCAACACAACAAATATCAATACATATAACATAACACGACAACAAATATAACACAACACATAACACACCACAACACACATAACAACACAACACATAAAAACACAACACATAACAACACAATACACATACCAACACAACACATAAAACAACATAACACATAACAACAGCCTTTCACGCCACCACCAACAACTCTGCAACAACAGCAAAGATCACACAACAGCAGCAACAACAACAACAATGAGCTCTCCCAAAAACTACAATAAAGGCTCACATGAATACCAACAAGAACAACAATAAAAAACAACAACAAAACAATAACAAAAAAACAGCAAGAACAAGTAAAAGATCCACAAAAATAACACCACCACCACCACCACCACTACAACAACTACAACACCATCAGCAGCCCACCACCACCACCACCACCACAACAACAACAACAAAGCCATCAGCAGCCCACCACAACAAGAACAACAACAACAACAACAGCAGCTCATTACTCAGATTGCCTAACATTATTATTCCTGTCAGCTTCACGCCCAAGTTTGTGTGTGTGTGTGTGTGTGTGTGTGTGTGTGTGTGTGTGTGTGTGTGTGCGCGTGTGTGTGTGCGCGCGTGTGTGCGTGTGCGTGCGTGCGTGCGTGTATGTATTCGTGTGTGTAAAAATAATGAAAACCCCATAAGAAAGCCAGGAAATAGTAGAGAGGAAAAAGGCGATGGTAAGAGTAGGGAGGCGGCCATTATGGGATTAGCACGACTGACAGACTACCCCCCTGATTACATGCCCCCCCCCGCCCCCCATGGTCCCGGGATTAAAGAAAAAAAAAAAAAAAAACCGTGACTAAAAAATGGGGATGACTGCGGTAGGTTTGATGCGGCTGTTGTCTTGATAGATGGGTGTTTATCTATCCAGGTCCGTTTATCTATCGAGGTCGGTCCGTGGTGTCTATCTGGGATCGATTTTGTATCTATTCATTATGGTCTGATTAGCCTATCGTCCGTTCATGCTGTCTATCTGTCTATTTGTTTATCTATCTAGGTCTATCCATGCGTCTATTTTGTGTTTATCTATCTGGGTCTCTCCATGTCTATCAGTCTACGTGTCTGCTATCTATCTGTATATGTATCTATCACTTTACAATAGAATTTATATTTCATTCCTTCTGCTTCCATTCGATGTTAAGACAGACGCGAGATTGATAGATAAATAGATAGAGATAGATAGATATATATACACACACACATACGTAAGAGGGTGGAGGGGGTCGCTTTTCCCTGAGTGGCATAGTGTGGAAATGGCGACAGTGTGTGATTTCCTTTCACCTCTGATTTGTGTCCCGAACATGATAAAGGTATCTGGATCTCCACACTTCACCTTTATTTGGGGAACTGGGTGGTGATGATGATGATGATGGTTGTTATTATTACTGTTATTATTACGCAGACAGTGGTGGTGGTGGTGGTGGTGGTGATGACGATGACGATTTATGATGATGACGATGATAATGACACCTGTTTATGTATATACAGATCTTAAACACACACAGAAGCAATCTAATCCTCTATCAGTGTTAGGAGCAAAGAATCATTCCTTCACCTCTGAAAGCTGTTTATACCTAACGCGTCACTTCTGGCTGGTACCGGCGAACTTAAACAAATCTTGTGTTAAATTTGTGCCAGCTGTGTGTGTGTGTGTGTGTGTGTGTGTGTGTGTGTGAGAGAGAGAGAGAGAGACTGGGCGAGAGGAAGGAACAGGCATAGGAATGTTGGCTGCATCTCTCTCTCTCTCTCTCTCTCTCTCTCTCTCTCTATCAAAGGCATGTATATCAAAGGATAATTATAGAAAATTATTCCGATATCTGATTATACTGAAGGTTCATTTGGCTTTATTACCTCTCTCTCTCTCTCTCTCTCTCTCTCTCTCTCTCTCTCTCTCTCTCTCTCTCTCTCTCATGTCTTCACTTACTCTATCATATCCTGCGTCTCTCTCTCTCTCTCTCTCTCATTTTTTCACACACAAAAACAACCCCTATAATAAAACTCAATTAAAAATAAACAGGATGCAAATTAATATGTAAATAAAGGCACGAGGACGCGACATTACCGTTGTCATGGCAACCAAAACGCCAAAACAATGTGGAGGGGAGAGAGGGGAAAAATGGAGGAGAAAGAGGGGACAGAGGGGAGGAGGAAATGAGATAAACAAAGGAGAGAGAGAGAGAGAGAGAGAGAGAGAGAGAGAGAGAGAGAGAGAGAGAGAGTGGGGGAATGTTAAGAAAAGAACAAAGGAAAGAATATAAAAAATAAAGACAAAGAAACGGCACCAATTATCAGTAAAGAAAATAAAGAAAAATAAGAAAATAACACAAGGATAAAACGAAAAAAAAACCCGATCCTCAAAATAATAGACGCAAAAAAACAAAAAATGTCCAGAAAAATAAAGACAAAAAATAAAAATGAAAAGAATACCATGAAAAATGCAACAGAAAAACCGACGTACAGTATATAGGAGGCAATCTCTCTCTCTCTCTCTCTCTCTCTCTCTCTCTCTCTCTCTCTCTCTCTCTCTCTCTCATACACACACACACACAAACACACACACACACACACACAGAACTAAACTGGCACATTTTTTGCCTACAAACATATAGGATTACACACACACACACACACACACACACACACACACACACACACACACACACACACACACACACACACACACACACACACACACACACACACACACACCGAGCAGGCGAGAGAGAGAGAGAGAGAGAGAGAGAGAGAGAGAGAAAGCGAACGCAGAACCAGAGACAAACAGCCTAATCTCTCTCCCTGCCTCCCCCCCATCTCTCTCTCTCTCTCTCTCTCTCTCTCTCTCTCTCTCGGCTGTCACAATAAATATCGCAAATGTGGGCATAAATAAAGAACAAACAAAGACGTGATAAAGGGTGGAGCTGCATCATAACACAGAACTAGGCGGCCCAGAACAAGAACTAGAACAAGGGCGAGAACATAACTAGAAGAACAAGGGAGAGGACATAACTAGAAGAACAAGGGCGAGAGCATAACTAGAAGAACAAGGGAGAGGACATAACTAGAAGAACAAGGGCGAGAGCATAACTAGAAGAACAAGGGAGAGGACATAACTAGAACAAGGGCGAGAGCATAACTAGAAGAACAAGGGCGAGAGCATAACTAGAAGAACAGGGGCGAGAAATAACTGAAAGAACTTAACATACCATACCATATATCTGAACGTGTGTGTGTGTGTGTGTGTGTGTGTGTGTGTGTGTGTGTGTGTGTGTGTGTGTGTGTGTGTGTGTGTGTATGCAACTCCATAACCATACCACTACCACAACCATACCACACACTACCACAACCATTCAACCTACCACAACCATACCACACACTACCACAACCATACCACACACTACCACAACCATTCAACCTACCACAACCATACCACACACTACCACAACCATTCAACCTACCACAACCATACCACACACTACCACATCCGCACCACACACTACCACAACCATACCACACTACCATATAACCATTAAACCATAACCACACCATAATGGATGCAACAATTCCCTTACACCTGTCCCCCGTCACACCTGTCTCCCTTCACACCTGTCCCCGTCACACTGTTTCCCCGTCACACCTGTCCCCCTTCACACCTGGCCCCATCACACCTGTCACTGGCCAGCTCCGAGTTTTGGCCCACGAGGAAGCTGAAAATCCCGACACTGATAATTTCGTTGTACCAACATAAACTGCGCCTTAAATAAACAAGTACCGATATCATAACAAAATAGCTCTGACAAAATAAAGTACTTCTGAACAATGTTATGCTTTTACTTAGTCGTAAAAATAAGGAAAATAATAATAATTAAAAAATCTCAATAATGTGAAAAGATGGACGGTTCTCGACACTGTACTTTCCATATTTACAGCTGGGTCAAAAATATATAAAAAAAAATCAGCTATCTATCTATCTACAGCCCGACGCCCTAATCCCGCAAACGGTGGCCGCAGACAAAACGCCTCCCAGTCGCTCTATCACCCACCATTTGACTGCCTTCCCCCCAACTCACTCCACCCTCTCTCATATACCTCTCAACTCCATCCCTCCACCTCATCCTCGGTCTTCCCCTCCCTCTCCCTCCTTCCATCTCACCTACATACATCCTCTTAGTCAGTCTTTCATTCTCAGCAAGTACTTCATATTGTCAAAGGTATCTTCACACGATTTTTCTTTTTATTTTTTCTTACGCGGTTTGTGGTAATTCTGTAAACTTATCATTATCGATGTTTTCACCGTCCTTGTTGGCTAAAACTCGCACGTGGCCAATTACTGAGCTAAGTATCACAAACTGCTAATCACCTCAGGGATGTCCAAGCCTTGTTAAGTCCGCCCTCAACTGACTGCCCTAACCACCTAACTACTTAATTGCCCTACTGACACACTGTTAGCGATATTTTTAGCAAGAGATGGATTGAGTGGATGAGAGTGGATGAGATGGAGTGAGTGGATGAGAGTGGAAGAGATGCAGTGAGTGGATGAGAGTGGAAGAGATGCAGTGAGTGGATGACAGTGGAGGAGATGGAGTGAGTGGATGAGAGTGGAAGAGATGGAGTGAGTGGATGAGAGTGGAAGAGATGGAGTGAGTGGATGAGAGTGGAAGGGATGGAGTGAGTGGATGAGAGTGGAAGGGATGGAGTGAGTGGATGAGAGTGGAGGAGATGGAGTGAGTGGATGAGAGTGGAAGGGGATGGAGTGAGTGGATGAGAGTGGAAGAGATGGAGTGAGTGGATGAGAGTGGAAAGGATGGAATGAGTGGATGAGAGTGGAAGGGATGGAGTGAGTGGATGAGAGTGGAAGGGATGGAGTGAGTGGATGAGAGTGGAAGGGATGGAGTGAGTGGATGAGAGTGGAAGGGATGGAGTGAGTGGATGAGAGTGGAAGGGATGGAGTGAGTGGATGAGAGTGGAAGGGATGGAGTGAGTGGATGAGAGTGGAGGAGATGGAGTGAGTGGATGGGGCAAAGCGTTCTAACCTGCGTCGCAATACCAGGTTGTTGTTATTGTTGTGGCTTATCTACGATCTGTCCGGCCAAGCAGACCCATAGACCACAGGTAAACAGCTGCTTCTAAGGGGCCGTCCTATAGGTATGATACAGGATATACACTGTGTAGGGATGCTGGGTCCCCTTGTGGTAGACAGCGCCTCAATGGGAGATGCAGGGAAATAACTTTGAAATAAACACTCTCTGCACTTTAACCACTAATCCTACAGCACCCATTTCACAGGGTATACTCCCCCCTCTCTCTCTCTGAAAAACGCCAGACGATTTTATTCAGCTTCCTGCAGGCCATTTTTGTAGTCATGCCTTGGTGATGCTGACGGCTGTAGTTTCCCATCCCACCTAACGACCTAACTATATAATTGGCTTAGTAACGACTATTTGGCTACTCTTCATTTCCCTTCCAGAATATTGTACCCCATTTTTGTACTTATATTTTCCAGACATTAAAAATTTGTACTACAGCCACGTAGTTACAAAACTCGATTGATAAAACTACTTGTGTACGCCTTCCCTTCATCCTCCTGTAATTACATTTGTACTTTTGTCTTGGTACTACTGACATGTGCTCCTGCAATACTCTGCTTAACGACCTAACAACATAACTGCCTTGTTATTACTGCCACTGAGACTCCTTCCTTGTCCTAACCGACTACTGTAAGGATTTATGTAACACAGAGGAGGACAGTAAGGTGTAATAAGCAAAATAAATCGCTTAGGAATTGTTAGGGAGCTTCCTCAATCGGCGAGAATACAGGTGTCTAATTTCCACCTTATCCTTGATGACTACTGTGATTATTATTATTATTATTATTATTATTATTATTATTATTATTTCTGAGCGTACCTTCTCGCAATATCCAAATGGGGGAGCTTAACGACTTAACTACCTAACTGTGTCATTACCTGATTACCACTATGCCTGTCTTGCTGCCT
>NC_137015.1:37934904-37957404 GCF_032717465.1 Coenobita brevimanus
GGTTACGACAGGTGTGGTATGGTTGGGTTAGGACAGGTGTGGTTTGGTTGGGTTACGACAGGTTTGGTATGGTTGGGTTTGGACAGGTGTGATTTGGTTGGGTTAGGACAGGTGTGGTTTGGTTGGGTTAGAAAGGGTGTGGTATGGCTGGGTTAGGACAGGTGTGGTATGGTTGGGTTAGGACAGGTGTGGTATGGTTGGGTTAGGACAGGTGTGGTTTGGCTGGGTTAAGACAGGTGTGGTCTGGTTGGGTTAGGACAGGTGTGGTCTGGTTGGGTTAGGACAGGTGTGGTCTGGTTGGGTTAGGACAGGTGTGGTCTGGTTGGGTTAGGACAGGTGTGGTCTGGTTGGGTTAGGACAGGTGTGGTCTGGTTGGGTTAGGACAGGTGTGGTCTGGTTGGGTTAGGACAGGTAAGGTATGGTTGGGTTAGGACAGGTGTGGTTTGGCTGGGTTAAGACAGGTGTGGTCTGGTTGGGTTAGGACAGGTGGTATGGTTGGGTTAGGATATGTATGGTTAGGTTAGGCTTGGCTAAATAAGGATACGAGAAATTAGGTTAGGCATGGATAGATTAGATTTAATTCATACAGATGTGATGGGGTTGTTAAGCGTGTCTAATTGGCCAGTGATTGTTAGGGTGTACATAACAGCCGTGATAAACGAGTTATTGCGTTGACTACTGACATTAACGCAGGGGGAAGGCTCTCTCTCTCTCTCTCTCTCTCTCTTCTACATCCCATTCTATCCTTCCCTCTATCAGCCTCCATCTTTCTATCTGTCTATCTCATTCTTTCACTACTCACCATTTTTTCTTTCCTCTCTCTCTCTCTCGTCTCCACCTTTCTATAAGTCTATCGCATTCTTTCACTACTCACCATTCTTTCTTTCCTCTCACTCTCTCGTCTCGACCGTTCTATTTATCCATCTGTTTATCTCATTCTTTCACTACTCACCATTCTCTCTCTCTCTCTCTCTCTCTCTCTCTCTCTCTCTCTCTCAGACAATCAACAAATCCCCTCCCTGCCATTTCCTATTTAATTCCTGACGACACAGTAAACCCCAGCGAGATCACGCCCACAATTACAAACTCTATTATTACTGCAGACAAGATGGCCAAGACTTTCACTGCTATTGCTTTTGCTGCTGTCTTTGTTGGTGGTGGTGCTGTTTTTTGTTGCTGTTGTTTTGGTGTTCTGTTATGCCTGTTCTTTTGGTAATGTTGTGGTTGTCTTTATTTTTCGTGTTGCCTTTATTGTTTTTGCTGATGCTGATGTTTGTTGCTCTGATGGTGGTTGTTAAAGATATAATGTTCGTGATCAACAATTATGGCAATTATCTCTATTACTTCTGCAATTTCTACTACTACTTCTACTATTACTACTACTGAAACTACTACTACTACTACTATTACTACTACTACTACACTTTTGTTCACCCACCTTAACTTGGCAGATTTTCGTCCTTTTGCAGCTCATAATCCGAGGCTCAATGGAAGATAAAGCGATGCTACTGGTCTACTTTAGTTTCATAGCACTTCTTCGTGACTAGCACCACATTCTAGCGTTAATCTCTCGTTACGGCTCAGCATTCAGGATGGAGAGATGGCAAATTTTGGCCAATTTAAAGTGAACAGACTACAGCAACTACCACACGTCCTATCAAAACCATCATAATCAGGACATAATCATAGTTTTACGATCACTCATCAAAATATTGGCAAATAACGTAGTCCCCCCCCCTCCCACCAACCACAAGACTAATACCAGCTCACGAGGGCGATAATACCACACCTTAACCACGCCATTAACGCCCTAAACACCCGATGCTAAAAAGACCATTAGCACAGGACCAAAGGAAATTGCCAGGATATTGAGAAGTTTCCCCTCCAACCCACGAGAGAAAATGGGAGGGGGTTGGTTAGAAGAAAACGGAGGCAGGTTTGGTTCATGTCGATTCTGTTGTTGGCATCGTGTTTACTCCCTACCTTACCCTATCCAACCCTACCCTTCTCACCTAACCCTACCCTACCCTACCTTAAGAGTACACAATTTTACCCTATGTTACCCTACCCTATTCTTCCTTACCCTCCTTTACCTTACGTTACCCTATCCTACCTACCCAACCCTTTCCACGCCCTACTTAACACCACCCACACCATCCTACCCTACCCTAATCTACCTAACTCCAACCTACCCAATCTAAACCCTTCCCTAACTTACCCTACTGTACCTAACCTTCCCTACCCTACCCTACAACGCTTAACCTACCCTACTCTTCCGTTCACTGCCCTTACGTTGCCCTATCCAAATCTTCCCTACCCTACCTTATCCTTCCATACCCTGCAGTAGCTTACCCTATCCTACCCTACTTAACCCTAGCCTACCCAAAGCATCTATATCTACTTCGTCTCTTGTAACTATCCATCCTTCCTTTCTTACTTCCAAATCTCAGTCTTCTTCTTCCTCCTTCTTACTATCACTTCACCTTCCTCTGTTTTACCTTCCTCTTCTTCTTTCTCAAACCTTTTTGCATTACACTCTTGCCTCCTTCCTTTTATCTCATCCCTTCTCATCTCTTGTTCTTCTGCTCCTCTTCCTCTCCCCTCTTTGTTCTTTTCCTCTCTCTCTCTCTCTCCTTTGAAGGTGTGCCTGGGATATGAGGTGTCTTGGAAGGAATGGACAGTGTGGAAGTGTGCTTGAGGGGAAGTGAGCTCTCTCGCTCTCTCTCTCTCTCTCTCTCTTGTACCCGGGAGTCACCAAGGACCCGGGTTCGCATCGGCCTCAGAGCAAGATACATATTGCAGTAATTTATCAAGGAATTGCAGCCGGGAGACGCCTTTGTACACGCCTTGAGAGAGAGAGAGAGAGAGAGAGAGAGGGGGGCCGAACACACTTAAGCACCAGCAAACCTCTTCCACCCGACGACTTTTTCTTTTACCACTATTTTTTAACAATTTATTAAACACACGAAAAACTGTGAAATCTCCGGACAATATATCACCTTCAATACGCCCAAAACAATCTATATTCTGTCTCTAAAAAAAAATCTTACAGTAAAATTAAGAGTAAAGGTGGATGCAGGTACGGTGAGATGCTTGGCCACGTTCTCATGTAACCCTGTGATGGGGAATTAGCTCACTTGTTTTTATTTTTATTTCCTTTGTTTTTCCTTCCACCATTGCTAGTTAAAAAAAAAAATACTATCCTCAGGTAACACGTGACTGCATCTACCTGGTTACCGTCGTTACCTCCTCCAGGTGAGTTACTGCAGGTGGGTGTTACCGGAAGTATTTATTTTACACACCAAGCCTTTCTGCGTGTGTGGTGCGATATTTATTTTTGTCCGTAGTTGAGAAGTACTGTAACTCATCTTAAAAAAATATTCTGCCCAAAATATATACTGTACCATACTATAAAAAAATAATCAAATAATTAAACAAGTAAATACATAAATATATACCGTACCATACTTTTAAAAATAAATAAGTAAATACATAAATATATACCGTACCATACTTTAAAATGAATAATCAAATAAATGAGTAAATACATAAATATATTCTGTACCATACTTTAAAATAAATAAGTAAATAATTAAACAAGTAAATACATAAACAAAAATAAATATGCAACTAAAAATAAATAAATTAAAAGGTAATTACATAAATAAAAAGGTAAATAAATAAATACACAAAAAAATAAATACGATCGAACCCAACGCCATCCCACACCTTGACACCAACTCACAAAGGTAGATAGACGCACCTGAGTTTAAGGCGCCGGCTGCCCGTACCAGGAGTCGCGCCCTGCCGTACTGAAGGGGTTGCCGTACTTAAGGCGTCCTTGTACTGATGGGACTAGGTGAGGCCCGGGCAGGTCTGGTTACGCACTTCGCTCACATACCTGAAAGACAAAAACAATTCACTGTAACCATGGCAACCACAGAGAGCCACATAAACAAACAGAGTGACAGGTGGATATACGCACAGACAGATGGATAGAAAGGTTGATAGACAGTAATAGATAGATCGATACATACATACACTGATAAACAGATAGATATACAGACACACAGGGATATATATAGACAGATAGATTGATAAATAGATGGAGAGAGAGAGAGAGAAACACACACACACAAAATTAAACAAAACACCGAGATAACCAAATGGAATACATGAATAACAAAACCAGAAAGAAAAACACATTACAAATATATAAAAAAACACAACGACAAGAATGAACACAAACCAAATATCAAACTCTAAATACATACACATAAAGCTATGAAAATAAGTAAAGAATATGCATAACAAAAACAAACAGCGGCAAATAAAAACAAATACAATAAAAACGAGAAGTACACACATAATAAACAGAAAAAATACGAGTTAAAATGAAAAAAAAAATCAAACAAGGATAAGAGCAGTGAAAGAAAAAACACACAAACGAAATAAAACACACACACACACACATACACACACACACACACACACACACACACACACACACACAACATAGAAAGTTCAAACCAGAAAAAACGACACACACACACACACACACACACACGCAGCACAGAAACTTCAAACCAGAAAAAAAAGAAATAAAACACACACACACACACACACACACACACACACACTCTCTCTCTCACCGTTTCGGCTCGTAGCAATATAAACACAAAAGGAGCCGAGACCTTGAACGAGGCGAAGAGAACACTTGGAAAGCATTTTCCTGGGTAATATTGGCGAGGGGAGAACCTGTGTGTGTGTGTGTGTGTGTGTGTGTGTGTGTGTGTGTGTGTGTGTGTGTGTGTGAGAGAGAGAGAGAGAGAGAGAGAGAGAGAGAGAGAGAGAGAGAGAGAGAGAGAGAGAGAGAGAGAGAGAGGGAGAGAGAGATTAGGTGAAGTAAGCTGACATTAAAGGTGGGACGTAGGCAGGTAAGTAGGTACGGGACGTAGGTAGGAAGGTAAGTAGGCAGACAGGAAATGAGATCAGCAGGCAGGTAGCAGGAAGGAAGGTAAACAAGTAGGTAGGCAGGTAAGCAGGAAGGAAGGTAGGTAAGCAGGTAAGAAGGCAGGTATGCAGATAGGAAAGGAGATAAGCAGAGAGGCAAGCAGGCAAATGGGGAGCTAAGTAGGTACTGTGTAAAGATGGTTAAACTTTCCTCGTCTCGCCCTAAAACCCCTCTTCTCTCCCCTCCTTTCCCTCCCCCCTCCCTTCCCCTCATTCTCTCCTCTCTACCTCCTTCCCCTCGCTTCCCTCTCCTCTCCCTTCCCCTCATTCTCTCCTCTCTGCCTCCTCTCCCCTCGCTTCCCTCTCCTCTCCCTTCCCCTCATTCTCTTTTCTCTACCTCCTTCCCCTCGCTTCTCTCTCCTCTCCCTTCCCCTCATTCTCTCCTCTCAACCTCCTCTCCCCTCTCATCTCTCTCCCTTTTCTTCCTCACATTCTCCACTCTCATCTCTTCTATCATGTTCTTCCTCTCCCCTCTTCTTCTCTCTCTACCTCCCCTCCCCTCCAACCTAAACCCCTCTTCACTCTTCTATACCCCCTCTTCCCCCCCACACACACCCTTTCCCTCTATTACTCATCATCTCCCTTAATTTCCTCCCTCACCTTTATCCTCCCTTTAACATTCCTAACCTTCATCTTCTTTCCCCTCCACCCCAACATCATCTTCCTCCCCCCCCTCCCTATCCCCTCTCTCTGTCTCTCCATCCCTCCTTTCTCTCCCCTCACCTCCCTCCACTATTCATTCCTTCTCCTATCTCCTCCAATCCTTTCCCTGTCACCCCCTCCTATACCTCCCCTCCTTCCCCCTCCCACTCCAGCCTCCTCTTTCTACCACCTACTTCCTTCCCCACCTTTAATCTACCTATCTACCCTACTACATTACACTCCCTACCTTTCACTACCCCCCCATCCCCCTCTCTCCTACCCTCCTCCCTTCCCTCCCCTCCCCTATTATAATATTACTTTCATACCTTTCTCTCTCTCTCTCTCTCTCTCTCTCTCTCTCAACCCTTTCTTTCTTCCCCTCTCCTACCTTCTCCCACTCCCCCTCCCTCCCTCCCCACCCTTCTTATCTCCCCTCTGCCATCTCCCCCTCCGTTTCTTCCCTCCCCTCAGGTAAAAAGCATCAAATGTTAAATCATGTGTTTACCCTCTTTCATTTTCCAATTATTTTTACATGACTTTTGAGAGAGAGAGAGAGAGAGAGAGAGAGAGAGAGAGAGAGTGAAACGAGACATATTAAAGTGCAGAGTGGGAGAAAATAAAGAAAGCAGGAATTCCCCCCCCCTCTCTCTCTCTCTCTCTCTCACACACACACACACACACACACACACACACAGGGGGTAGGCATGTAACAAAGGAGATTATTAGCCAGAATTTGCTAGGCTTCCAGGGGGTGATAAAAACTAGCGGTGTGGTGTGACTGGCTCCCTTCTCCCTCTCCCTCCCCTCCTCTCCTCTCCCCTCCCTTCCCCTCCCCCGGCACAAAGAGGGGGTGTGTCCAAGCTCCATCCTCCCTCCCTTTTCAGTCGCCTCTTTTAACAGGCTGGATATACATGGGCAACACTACACCAATACCAAGGATAAATTGTGTGTGTGTGTGTGTGTGTGTGTAATGTTTCTGTACCAATACCAAGGATAAACTATACGTGTGTGTGTGTGTGTGTGTGTGTGTGTGTGTGTGTGTGTGTGTGTGTGTGTGTGTGTGTGTGTGTGTGTGTGTGTGTGTGTGTGTGTAACCCAGAAACACACAAAAATAATCCCTGGCAAAAATAATAGAAAAAAAAAAAATAGAGGGCCTAAACCAAGATCGCGTTTCTAATATACCTGGACATTAACTGGATAATTTCTAGTGGGGAAAAACGTGACTACGGTAGGATGGAAAATGGTAGAAAATGTACAAACAAACGGGTGCTGCGTGTCCGCCGTGAAGGGGAAGACATGCAAGAAGAGGGCTTAGAATAACAGTAACCGATGTAATAGCAGTAATAATGAGAGAGAGAGAGAGAGAGAGAGAGAGAGAGAGAGAGAGAGAGAGAGAGAGAGAGAGAGAGATTTAACCCCTTCAATCCGACTACGTATTTTTTCCCCTCTTCCTATATCCAATCCTCTTCAGCTTCAGGACCACATTACAAAATAAGGAGGTCAGATGCGGCCTTATTTAATCCCCTTATTACGATACAGCCTTATTTAATCCCCTTATTACGATACAGCCTTATTTAATCCCCTTATTACGATGCGGCCTTATTTAATCCCCTTATTACGATGCAGCCTTATTTAATCCCCTTATTACGATGCAGCCTTATTTAATCCCCTTATTACGATGCAGCCTTATTTAATCCCCTTATTACGATGCAGCCTTATTTAATCCCCTTATTACGATACAGCCTTATTTAATCCCCTTATTACAACAAATTTTCCCCTCAAAATAATCACCTGGGTTTGCAAAAATAAACAAAAATACGTCACAGATGAAAAGGTTTAAAAATTCTTATAGATCATCATCAGTATTAATTTTTTGGAAGTGTGTGCCCCCCCCAAAAAAAAATGCAATTAAAAAAAATGAAAAATCGGGTAAAAGTATCTATATGTGGTACTGTAGACATACAGTTTATCAACTATAATAATAATAATAATAATAAAACAATAACTGACAATGATGATGATGATGATGACGCTATAATAATAACAATAATAATAATAATAATAATAATGAAGATGATGATGATACTACTACTACTACTACTACTAATAATAATAATAATCATGTTAGGTCTACACAGTAAAGCAACTCACTTTCTCAACACAATTCATGACCAAACTTTCCACAAATACCTTCAACAACAACAACAAAACTCTTACATTCTCTCTCTCTCTCTCTCTCTCTCTCTCTCTCAGGAAAGGTCATTATTTCTCATTCTCTCACAGCCTCTCACTCACACTTATATTGCATGAAAGAGAGGGGGCTGCCTTTCTTACTCTCTCACTCTCAGTTTCTCACATTATATCTCACACATTTTCTCACTTTCTCACTCTCTAACACTTCCTCTTGCTCTTTTTTTTCCGTCTCGCTTTCTCTTACTTTTTTTCACATTTTCCTTTGCTTTTCCCTGTTACTCTTCATATATATTTTTTCAATCTTATTCATACGTCCTGCTCTCAATTCACTCACTCCCGTAACTACTGTCTTTCATTCACTTACTTTTATTTTTTTACTTAAATCTCACTTTCACACTTTCATATATCAACTCATATATATATTTATGTTTTTAAATTTCTTGTTCAGTTCGCCTTCTCACATATTCATCTCTCTCTCTCTCTCTCACACACACACACACACACACATGCACTCCTCATCCTCACACACACACACACTCTCTCACATGCACTCCTCATCCTCACACATCTCTCTCAGTCATACCCTAACTCACTCATTAATTCTCTCTCACACTCCCAGTATCTCACAAATCCCACTCCCTCTCTCCCCCAGATCCTCCCTCTCTTGTCTCTTTCTCTCCCTCAGTCTTCTTAATCGCCCTCACGAACTCTCTCACTCTCTCTAAATCACTTTCACACACTTGGTGATTTTTGCTTCCCCCTTTCCTCTCTCCCCCCTCCCTCTCTCTCTCTGCCTTTCCTCCCTCATTCCATCCTTACCAACCATCCATCCATCACTCCTTCTTTCCATTCCATATCCTACCTTCCTTACACTCCTTCCTTCCTTCATCTACTACTAATTCCAAACCCCTATTGATGAAGACAATATCCATATTCAACTTAAAAATCAATCACCCACTACGATGAGAAACGGTAATTTATCTTTCAAGCACGTTTTTATTTTATTTATTTATTTATTTATCGTTCACCATCACAGTAATGCGATACAGACATTACAATATACTATCACCCTGCTGAGGATCTGCATATTTCAAGGGGCTGTTATATATGGGGATTTTAAAGTACCTGTGGAGATATTAATGTACTCGTGCCAAAATGGATGAGTACGACCTTTTTCATTTATAATATATGCACAGACTGTAAGGTGATCTGACCAATCATGCCCTCCTACTTTTCTATCCTTGTCCGTAACTGGTAAAACAAATTTGTTAGTTACGACCTTCCCTATACTGAACAGCCACGAAAGGACCAACAGGTCTGCTGTAGTTTGATTGCTTTCCTTTGTACACATTTTTCAAAAGACATTATTCTTAAACTCGTTGAAAATACTTCTCAGCCGACCAGCTAAACTACACCTGAGGTACTGGCAATTTAATTGCTGGCAAATGCTTTCAATCACATCAAAAACGACATTCCTTGTACAGAGCTGTACACACAGAGGACAAACTACCTTGCAATGTGGTAGACAGTAATTCAGTGCTAACATTTAAAAGCAGATGTGCAGATAAGTATTTACTGCAAATTCTGATACACAGCCAAACGTTTTCGGCTTTGTCAGAGTGAGGAGTGACACATTTTGTGGGACAAAACCTACAAAGGGTCAAACGGGACCCATATCTACCCTCTCACATTTGTCTCTTTGTATGTGACTTGGACTCTTTAAGGCCACCTGTAGGGTACATGTATTGCACATCATTACAAACTATGATTTTAATATAACCGTGTCATGAAAACTCGTCAGAACAGGAAAAAAAATTAGGGAGGTTTACTACCAGGTAAGAGTGTATAAAGATTTGGAATGACAGTCACACGCTGAACTTGAACCTTTTCATTACTTCTGAGCAAAGAGCAAGCACATGTGAGAATCCTTGTTTTCATCTACTCAGTTTCCTGCAGAATGGATATTTTCTTTGCTCCATCCACTCCTACTACAAATGCACTGACTAATACCCATGACTCACTTGCTATTGCTTTCTCTCATCCGGATCACGAAGGATTTAACAACAGCGAGAAAAACATCAGCATGCACTTATACATCCCTCTTCCCTTACGAATTGAGACAGCGCAGGACAGAATTTTCCCTTTACCTTTTGCAATTCTCATGACAGTTTATTTTCCTGACAGAGATTCGACACTCTTTGGTGGTTCTTCGCACTTTTTTCATACCGAGGGACTAGTGATGGAGGGTCTTCCTGCTTTGATATCCTTGTCTTACACTCGTAGAAGAGATATCACAGTCAGAGTGTCAATACTTCGGTGGCTGACTGCTTTCCTGCGTCCTTTCCTTCTTTCCTTTTCGTCATTCATTCATTCCGCCCTTCATTCCTTCCTCCTTCCATCTTTCCTTTCAGCTTCCTTCCAGTCTCCTTCCTTCCTTCCACCCTTCCTTCCCCCTCTGCCATTCATCTCCCCAGTAATCCTTCCCTCCTTCATATCTTCCTCTTTTCTCCACTCACTTCTTCCTTATTTCCTCTTTCTCTCCTTCTCTCCCTCACTCCCTCCTATCCGTCTAGCAAATCCTTTTTTCCTCAATTTCTTCCCTCCCTCATTCTTCCTTCCTTCCGCCCCGCCCTCCTTCCTTCGTTCTTACTTCCCGTGTACCCTCCCTCTCTCCCTTCCTCCTCCCCCTCTTTTCTTCGTTCTTCCTTCCCTGCTACCCTCCCTCCTTCCTTCCTTCGTTCTTCCTTCCCTCCTACCCTCCCTCCCTCCTTTTTTCTAACTTTCCTTCCTACCTGGCTTTCTTCTTTCCTTCTATCTTCCTTCCTTCTGTACCTCCTTTCTCTTCCTCCTCCTCCTCCTCCTCTCCACCTCTTCCTCCTCCCGTCCCAAATTAAATTCATGTCAAGTATTTTTATCTGGACCAAAAAATTACAAAATTACCACACCAAAGACACGACTGACTCTCTCTCTCTCTCTCTCTCTCTCTCTCTCTCTCTCTCTCTCTCTCTCTCTCTCTCTCTCTCTCATAAAAAACTTCGCTAGAAAATTCTGCAGAGCTAAGACTAAAATAAAATCCAGAAAATAGTATCAGAAAAATTCATGGCAATATTAAAAAAAAAAAATACTTATATGAACAGTAAAAAAAAAAAAAAAAAAAGGAAAGTTATCAAACCATATATTAAAATTGAACAAAAAAAAAAATATTAAGAATATTGACGTTTAAGCAAAATAAAATCAAGTGGCAAATAATAAAACCTAATATAATAATAATAATAATAATAATAATGATAATAATAATAATAATAAAGAATCCGTGAATTACTAAACAGAACATCCCTTAATAAAAAAAGAAATAAATGCCACTCTAATTATTCTCTCTAAGTCTCCCTTTTATCCCTCTCTTTCTCTCTCTCTCACCCCTCTCTCACTCTCTCATTTTCTCAATCCTTTTCCAGTGCCGAAATTCCTCCGTCATTTCATTTTCTCTTTTACTGTCTTATAAATTTCTCTCTCTCTCTCTCTCTCTCTCTCTCTCTCTCTCTCTCTCTCTCTCTCTCTCTCGGCGTCTTTATTTCTTCCCATATACAGCTTTAATCCCGCCCTCTCTCTCTCTCTAATTGCTTCGTTCCCTTAATCTTTCTCTCTCTCTATTATTACCCACTGTAATCTTTCTCTTGCTCTCTCTCTCTCTCTCAAAGTAGATGTACTGTTTTCCCCTATTAAAAAACACTTCAAATTATAAATACACAAACCTGAAAAAATTACACACACACACACACACACACACACACACACACACACACACACACACACACACACACACACACACACACACACACACACGTCTTTTTCACCGGCCAAATTATTCATGTTAATTTTTGCTTCCCGGAAATCAACCTGCCACAGACTCTGATGAAATTCTGTCTTATCTTACACGTTGTTTTATTTTCCTTTATATTTTCTTACGACATTTTATTTCTAAGTTATTTTATTCTCTCTAACAATTTATTTTATTTTTTTTTTTACAACTTATTTTTTCTCTTATTTTACAACTCATTTTCTCATTATTATTTGTTTTTTGCAAATTTTATCTTATCTTACAATTATTTTTTGTTTCTCTTATCTTTCAAATTATTTCACTTTCTCTTATCTTACAATTTATATCGCTAGTATACTGAATTTAAAAGGGGTGCTGGAGGGGGGTCAAAGGTCATATTATCTAAGGGTCAAAGGTCAAATTGTTCTAGGGGTCAAAGTGGGTCACATTAGCTAGGGGTCAAAGGAGGCTATATTAACTAGGGGTCAAAGGGCAGAGCTTATCATTCTTGACCTACGCCCGAGTTTATCTCCTTCACTAAAATCCAACCCATCATCAGAGGAAACTGACAGACAGACAGACAGACAGACAGACAGACACACACACACACACACACACACACACACACACACACACACTCTCTCTCTCTCTCTCTCTCTCAAAAAGACAGACATGCCAAAAATAAATCATAATGGCTTTGATTTCTCGTTATCTTGACTGACACTCATATAAACCGACTCTATTTATCTGTCAGGTTTATTTCAGACCGTCTACGTGCTTAGAGTGACGACAGACAGACACGACAGACACCCTTAATTTCACCACAGTGGGGGTTGCAGTGAAATTATTTGCATCTTGACTGACACTCGAATTTTTCTACGTTGTGTGTCTGTCAAGTTTCGTTACTATATTATCGTTAAAATGTAGACTGATGGAAAGACGGATACACACACACACACACACACACACACAGCTACATATAAGGAGCGTGACAATAGCAAAATGACAAACTTCTACATCCACAGTGTTGGTATGTTATTCAAGTAATTCTTTTTCCTCTATCTGACAAAACATCATCTCTCTCTCTCTCTCTCTCTCTCTCTCTCTCTCCACTCGGGCTCAAAATACAATTTTGTCTTACCAATTATAACTTAATCTCTCTGTTGTTCTTTACTCCCCTCTCTTGCCACAGTCCTCCTCCTCCCCCCCCCTCCCTTCTCTCTCACTCTTCTCTTTTTCTTTTTTCTCTTTTTTTTCCTTCCGGTGACCGATTCTTTCTCTAAAAATTAACCTTTTCCAAAACTGAGATGTCCACTACATTTACTCTAGCATGGCTAAACACTCTCAGCATTAACACTCTCAGCTTTAAGTGACAGCTGTGTATTAGGGCTGTCAGGGAAAGGACAACACTTCAGCACCAGGTATCCTTTACGTAGGGCTATTGTGGAAGTGAGAACCGAGGTGGCTCAGGTGTACCGCGTTAGCATCCCGATCGGAGTGTGGCCATAGGATTCGCAACCCAAACCTCAAAATATGACCCTGAGTATCTACAATAGCCCGAGACAGCGTCATACCACTTTACTCTCCACAGGGTCATGTCTCGGCTTCCTAGGGGTGAACACCATTATTTCAGACGCCTCCATAGACTTCCAATGTGTCTAGCATTTTTCCCTCTATAGTCGCAGGTGCTGATTACATGTCACTTCAGGTGCTAACATGTGCTCCACCAAATCAACTATGACGTATACAAAGCTTACAGAAACAGAGCCAAATACAAACGGGACAAACAGTATAAACTTTGGGTTACTTATCTCATTGCTGATTGCCCAATGTAATGTGGGATGCAGGCTAACTACACCTGATGCTAACAACTATAAATGATACTAAACTTGTAGACTTAGAGATAATTTTGTCCTCCCGGTTTGAGGATGAGGGTACTCGTCTGGGTAGTAAGAACGGATCACATGATACGGACTGCAGGGACTGTGTGTTTTATGGGTCTATGAAACTCTTCTCCAGGACACACACACACACACACACACACACACACACACACACACACACACACACACAAGACCAATCCCCCTTCTCTCTCTGTCTCTGTTTGTCTATCTGTCTGTCTGTCTCTCTCTCTCTCTCTCTCTCTCTCTCTCTCACTAATTGGTACCATGAACCGAGCATCACCTGGAGGAGTTTTAAATCCCCTGAACGCGAGGAGGGATCAGGTTCCTCCCTCCCTCCCCCCTTCGCTTTCTCCTTCCCTCCTTCGTTTCCTCCTCCCTACCCCCTTCACTTCCTCCTTAGTTCGCTCTCTTTCTGTTCCTCTTCCTTGCTTTCCTTCTCCTTTCTTGCTTATTTTTCATCTTCCTTCGCTTACTGTCACTTCCTCCTTTTATCTCTCATTTGTTTCTTGATTCGTTTTTTTTCTCCTTCAATTACCCTGCTGTTCCTTCCTTCGTTCACCTCTTCCTTCCTTCCTTCGTTCGCCTCTTCCTTCCCTCCTTCGCTCACCTCTTCCTTCCTTCCCTTCTTCGTTCACCTCTTCCTTCCTTCCCTCCTTCGTCCACCTCTTCCTTCGTTCACCTCTTCCTTCCTTCCTTCGCTGCCCTCTTCACTCACTCCTTCTCTCATTTTTTTCTTCCTTCATCAATTCTGTCCAGCATTTATTTCTCTCTTCTCTTTCTATCATTTCCATCTTCCTTCCTTTCTTCATTTCCTTTTTCCTTCATTCATTCTCAATCAGTTTCCTTTCTTTTTTTCCTTTTTTCTCATTATCTCCTTTTTCTTCAGTCTCTTCCTTCTCTCCTTCAATTTTTTCCTTCTTTCCATCTTGGCCAATTCTCTCTCTCTCTCTCTCCTTACCAATAACCTTCTTCCATCCTCCCCACTTTTTTTTTTTCCTCTCTCTCTCTCTCCCTCTACCTTTTCCTTCCTTCATTCCCTTGCTTTCTTCCTCTGTTTTCTTCCTCCCTCTCTTCCTTCCTTAATTCCTTCCTCTTTCACCCTCCTTCCTTCCTTCCAATAACCTCCCTCATTCCCTGCATTTTCTTTCTCTCCGATCTTCCAGCCACTCGTCGTTCTCTTTATTTTCTCAAGCTGGCTCTAATTTCCTTCCTCCTCGCTTTCTTCCTTCCCTCCTCCTCCACTTTAGATTTTTTCACCCCTGCCTCTCTTCTCCTTCCTTCCCTACTCTCTCTCTCTCTCTCCCATCAGATCATTTATTTCCAGTCTCTCCTTTAATTACACACACACACACACACACACACACACACACACACACACTCTCTCTCTCTCTCTCTCTCTCAAATCATTTTTTTTTCCAGTACCTCCTTTAATTCTTTTCCTTCCTTTCCCCTCTCTCTCTCTCTCTCTCTCTCTCATGCTCAAAAGACTTCCCACCAGCAAGTCTCTTCAACACCTTCCCACGTCCTCGCCAGGGTAACGAGGCGGCCAAGAGAGCTAATAGGACACAAGTAGGCAGTATGAGCTGAGAAAATTCACCTGCAGGAGGAAGGAAATGATCTTAGTTGAATATACAGGATTAGTTAGGCCTCACTTGGTTTATGGAGTGCAATTCTAGTTTGCAAAAGACCACTGGAATAAGTAAACATTCTCACTTCTTTCATCATTATCACAGTCATTACCACTATCATCATCATCAGCACCAGCATTATTATCATCATCATCATTATCATTTTTATTGTTGTTATAGCGTTCGACTTTCCAACAAAATTTCTTTCAGGAATTTCAGTGTTTCCAAATGCTCTCTCTCTCTCTCTACCTTTTCTTTATACCTCTGTGACAAGGCAATGAGTTGTACAATTACCATTAGGGCCGGCTCACCTCGAAGCGATCTCTCTCTCCCGCTCTCTCTCTCTCTCCTTCCATCAACATTTTTTTCCTGTCTCTCCTTTAATTCTTTTCCTTCCTTTCCAAAACACACACACACACACACACACACACACACACACACACACACACTCTCTCTCCCTCTCTCTCTTTCTCCCTCCCTCCATTCTTCTCTCTCTCATCATTTCTTTTTTCCCCAGTCTCCCTTAATTTTTTCCCTCCTCCTTCCCCCGCCTCTCTCTCTCCCTCTCCCTCTCTCATCATTTCTTTTTTCCAGTCTCTCTCCCTTAATTTTTTCCTTCCTCCTCCCCCCCCCCTCTCTGGTCCAATATTCACAACCGCCTCTAAATCCCGGTCATATTTATTGCTAATGAGGACTGCCGGGTCATTAACTAATATTCACATTAAAATTCCTCTTAATTGCCTGCTGATAGCCCAGTAATTAATCAGGATATGTGTGAGAGAGAGAGAGAGAGAGAGAGAGAGAGAGAGAGAGAGAGAGAGACAGACAGACAGACAGACAGACAGACAGAGAAAGAGAAAAAGAGAGAGAGAGAGAGAAAGTGTGTGTATGTGCGTGTGTGTGTGTGTGTGTGTGTGTGTGTGTGTGTGTGTGTGTGAGAGAGAGAGAGAGAGAATCCCAATCAAAGGCCTATATCAGAATGTATCGAATGTGTCTGCTTTCATCTCGAGTGTTCACAGCAGCACGAATATGTAATGAGGTGATTTGCAGACAGGTGAGGCTGTTAACTGGTGTTGTTAATTTTACCTGGCCTACTTAGGGCTTACTTACCTGCCTACCTGTTTACTATTATACCTACCCTACCTACCTACAAATCGAGTTATCTACCTGTATTTACCTACTTACCTAACCATTCTCTTACTAACTTCATACCTACTTGCCTATCTACCTACTTACCGATTTATTTGCTTACCTACTTACTGACTTACCGCCTTATCTACCTACCTACTTATCTGCCTACCTGTTTACCTTCCTATCTAGTTATTACCTATTTCTCGACTGACCTACCTGACTCAAAATAATAATAATAATAATGATAATAATAATAATAATAATAATAACAATAATTATAATAAAAATACTTACAGCCCCTCCCCTAAAAGAAAGACTACAGTAATATGATGAAGCTTAAAAAAAACAGTAATATTAACACAAGGAGAAAATAACTTCAATATTCCACTATTATCCACACTTTGTAACATCACACTAAGCTACCAGTAACACGCACTGGCCATAAAATAATACACAGACTACAAAATTCGATTACATAACTATTTCGAAACTACAGGAAACGGGAAACTATATCATACGTTGTTTTTTCCGGGTCGACGCCCCTGCTAACACCTGAGAGTTGACAGGTTAATTACGGCTGTTGTTTATTCATTTATTTATTTATTTACTTATTTATTTAGAGCATGTAAGTTAGAGGTGTAAGTGCTCTTTCTTCTGTATTTTTCACGTTTCCTCTCGTCAGGTCATAGTGATTTCTCTCTACATCTTTTCCATTGCTCTTCTTCGTGACCAGGGCCATGAATAAGACAATATTACGGCTCTACATCACTTCCACTGCACTTCTTCGTGACTAGTACCATGAATAAAACAATACTACTGCTCTACATCTTTTCCATTGCACTTCTTCGTGACTAGAACCATGAATAAGACGACACTATGACTCTACATCTTTTCCACTGCACTTCTTCGTGACTATTACCAGGAATAAGACAATACTATGGCTCTACATCTTTTCCACTGCACTTCTTCGTGACTAGTACCATAAGACAATGCTATAGCTCTACATCTTTTCCACTGCACTTCTTCGTGACTAGGACCATGAATAAGACAATACTATGGCTCTACATCTTTTCCACTGCACTTCTTCATGACTAGGACCATAAGACAGTACTATGGCTCTACATCTTTTCCACTGCACTTCTTCGTGACTAGGACCACATTCTAGTGTTTATATCTTCCTAAAATTCAACACTGAAGATGGATGTGGCAATATTGGGTCAAGTTAAAGTGGACAGACTACAGTTCACCCCCTCCCTCTCTCTCTCTCTCTCTCTCTCTCTCTCTCTCACCCTTTATCCCTTCCCCCTCTCTTCCTCTCTCTCATTCTCTTCCTCTCTTTCCCTTTTTCCCTCCCTGCCTCTCATTTCTCTCCATCTCTCCCTCCTTTTTCTCCCTTCCCTCCCTCCCTCCCCCCCTCCCACCAGCTCATCCTGTATTCTCCCTAAATCTTGCCTAATGATGCTTTTTCATAACCAGGATGAAATGGAGAGGGAGGGAGGGAGGGAGGGAGGGAGCGGGAGGGAGAGAGGGAGGGAGGGAGGGAGGAGAGAAATGAAAAGGAATGTGTGAATGGGACTGAGAGGAAAGAAGAGAAAGAGTGGATGGGGGAGAAGGAGAAAGGGAGGGCAGAAGTGATGAAGGAAGAGGAGGGAGGGAGGGAAGAAAGGAGGTAACGGATGAAAGAGGACGGAAAGAGAGAGCGAGTGGAAGGAAAGAGGGAGTAAACTAAGGTACTACACACACACACACACACACACACACACACACACACACACACACACACACACACACACACAGAAATGATACACGTCACCCTATACTCATAATGGAGTAAAAGGTGGCTGTGAACTCTCATATCTACGTCTCACTGATACTATACCCTCTTCACTCAAATCTGGCTTAATACTGACATCTCTCCATCTTAAATACTGAGCTGTGACAAAAAATTAGCCCTGGATGATGATGCTAGTCACGAGGAAGTGCTATGGGAAGCTTGCAGAGGTGTGGCATTGTCATTTCCTGGCACTGAGCAACGTGAAATAAGCTGCAAAAGGACGAAAATCTGAGCCAAGTTAAAGTGAATGGATTATAGAGATGTGTGGCTGTGTAATGGCTAGATAGTAATGATGAAAGATAAGGAAAGATAAAAGGATTCAATTTTCAAATCTAATCGCTCCATATCTGCTACGAACGATTCTCTCTCTCTCTCTCTCTCTCTCGTCTTCCCTTCACCATTACTACCACAGTCTCTCTGACCCCCTCCTCTCCCTCCCTTCCTCCACGACAACCCTCCCTGTCTCCCCCTCCCTCCTTTCTCTCCTACTCCCTCTCTCTCGTTCACTTTTCCCTTCCTCTCTCTCCCTCCCTCCTTTTTCTCCCTCCCTCCCTCCCTCCTTTCCGTGATTAAGAGGTATTTGCTGAGCGACTCCCGTGACTTATGTCCTTGTTTCCACGAGAGAGAGAGAGAGAGAGAGAGAGAGAGAGAGAGAGAGAGAGAGAGAGAGAGAGAGAGAGGAGGAGTACAAAGAAGAGGGAAAAACTAAGAAATGGAACAAAAGACGCAAAGAAAAAGAAAAAAAAAACGAAAAACACACAAAATCACCCTACCAAAAAAATATCATAGTTAACCCACAAAAACCAATTACAGAAAACGACTTCCCCTTCTGCTCCCACGATCCCCTCCCTGACCCCTACGACCCCTCCCTCTGTCCCCCACGACCCCCTCCTCTTCCCCTCACGACCCCCCCTCTGCCCCCCACACGACCCCCTTCTGCCTCTCACAACCCCCACTGCACCCCACGACCCCCCTCTGCCCCCATGACCCCCTTTTTGCCCCCACGACCCTCCTCTGCCTCCCACGACCCCCCCTCTGTCCCCAACCCCCTCTCTTTCCCCCACGACCCCCTCTGCCCTCCCCCTCTCTTCCCCCCACGACCCCCCCAGGAGCATAATGGGCGATAATACGATGGTTGGAAAGACCTTGGTAAATAACACGGGAATCTGTGGTAGTTAGAGGCAGGAAAATGTGTTTGGCGCAGGCAGGGGGGATGATGATGATGATGATGATGATGATGATGATGATGATGATGATGATGATGATATGATGATCATGATGATGATGATGATCATGATGATGGGGATGATGATGATGATGGGGATGGAAGATGTGGAAAGGGAGGAAATATTTTTAAAAGGGGATGATGACGATGTTGATCATGATGATAATGATGATGACGATGGTGAGAGACGAGGAAAAGGAGGAAATACTTTAAAAGGAAGCTAGTGATGATGGTGATGATGAAGATGAGGAGGAGGAGGGGGGGAGGAGAATGACGAAGAAAAAGAGGAAATATTTTGAAAATGATGATGATGATAATTCTAATAATAATGATAATTACAATGATGATAACGGTGAATCTTCAAACTCACCTGGTCATTACAATAACAAAATAATTACAAAGCAGCCTCATCATAGCAAGGGGTAAAGCATTCATCTATTTATCTATTTTAAACTTACGTATCCGCGGTACAGGGTGGTTCATACATTACGCCTCTCAATTTATTATGCACCTCAATTTATTACGCCTCTCAATTTATTACACAACTCAATTTATTACGCCTCAATTTATTACGCCTCTCAATTTATTACGCATCCCAATTTCCCTTTTCATGCTGTGTGTGTGTGTGTGTGTGTGTGTGTGTGTGTGTGTGTGTGTGTGTGTGTGTGTGTGTGTGTGTTTTACGTCCACTGATTGCACAGCTGATTACTAATATCCTGAAGCTGTCAAATTAAATGCCCTTCCCACACCAGCAGACTGTGCCGTTCCTGAAACTCACAAGACTGGAGAGGACAATGCAAAGACCAACCTGTGTATTACTTTAAAAGGTATATGTGAAAATTGAAAACTATTATCAATATATTTAAAGTTGGGTTTTTACATTAAAGTTAGAGAGAGGGAGGGAGGGAGGGAGAGAGAGAGAGAGAGAGAGAGAGAGAGAGAGAGAGAGAGAGAGAGAGAGAGTACAGCCAAAATTAGGCCCCATAAAGCATAGTCACACAAGAGTTGGAACAGACAGTAGAACACACACACACACACACACACACACACACACACACACACACACACACAGGTGGCTACGGTGCCCATATACCAGTTCATCACGTGTTAGGTATAGTGCCAACACTTCTCCATTTCGCGTCACCACCACCACCACCTCTACCACCATCACTACCACTATCACTACTACTGCTACTACTACCACTACTACTATTGTTGTTGTTGATGCTGCTGCCACCATGATCTACACCACACTCTACTACTATCACTACTACTACTACTACTATCACTATCACTACTACTACTACTGTTGTTGTTGTTGCTGCTGCCACCATGATCAATACCACTCCTATTACTATAACCACACTACCACTACCTCTGACTATTCTCATACCTACTCTCACTACAGCTGCAACTACTACTACTGCTACAACTACTTCTACTTCTACCAATATCCTAGTACCAGCTACCATTACTACTACTACTACTATCATTACAATACGGTAACCACCCCTAACCACTACCATAATTACCACCCTACCACAACTACCACCACCAACAGCACAATATCTACCACAAACAACTACCTACAGCTGGAAAACTATTACCACTACCACCACCACAATAACTACCACCACAACTAACACCCCCTTGGCATCGCACACACACAGAAAACTACTACAACTGCCTCAGCACACACACACACACACACACACACACGGCTATAATTTGCATACATAATACCGACACACAGATCCATTCACCGATAATCAATTGAACAAAACACTGACGATATTTTTGCCGATATAATTTACACTGGCCGACCGATAGCACTCACATTTCATCATCATCATCATCATTATCATTACGCGTCAGCAGAATTTACACCCATATGATGACGATATTACTATTATTTCACCACCACTACCACCATCATCATCATCATCATCATCATCATCATCATCATCACGGGTTGATAAATTTACGCTAAGTGAACGATGCTATTCATATTTCATCACCGTCACCATCACTCCCCCCATTACCACCATCATCATCATCATCATCATCTCCACTGCATCACCTAATTCAGATCTGTGTTGCTATGAATGGCCATCTTTTCTCTGGGTTTTATGAAGTTCTTCCTCCCTATACACACACATACAAGAAAATACTATGGTGTAACAAAAAAACAAATCGTTCAGGAGGAGGTGTTAAGATCTTGCTACGTCCCTCAGCCTCGTAACTTATTGAGGCGTCAGGCCAACACCCCCCCCCCTCCAACACCGTGACGGAAGAAAGTGCCACTGCCGTCACTCCACCACCATCACCCTATCTCACTATTACTCGTGCTACTACTACTACTACTACTACTACTACTACCACCACCACCACCACCACTACTACTACTACTACTATTACAACTACTACTATCCTTCAATACACACCTGCGGGATCTGTAAGTTTTCTGTCTTCATTCTATTTCTTACGGATTCACCTCGAGACCTAAGACTGTAAACAGGTGTAAGCTGGGGGGGACTTTGTGGTCTTATGCTCGATCTCGGGCTACAGAAAACAGTTTGTGGATCTGAGTTCGACAATACCACGTTTACTGTTATTCCCTATGACGTCACTGATACGTCACGAAAACACCACCAGTAATACCACAACACCAGATCTGAATGTGATATCCCCACCGTATCACACCAGGTACTGAGGGTATTGTTTCCCCTCACCGATACGTCAAATATACAACACCAGTAATACCCCAACACCAGACGTGAATGTTATATCCTGCTGTATCACACCAGGTATTGACGGCATGAGTGGCCAAATACCAGGTGACGTGAGAGGGCTGAGGCGCATTAATCCCCTGTTGGAGTGTCATAAGTGAGTTGGTGGGCACTGGTTAGGGGATTTCCCACACACACACACACTATCGTCCTTTCAGCTCTATTGATGGCCAAGTGTAGTCAGACTGGAGGGTCCCTTTGACTGATAACCAAGGAGACTCATTCCTACCTCATATCTAAGACTTATGGAGTTTCAGGCAACCATGGCTTAATACTCGAGTTATAGGAATGGCCCAGTTTTATCAGGTGAAAATAAACAGACTA